>NC_080431.1:8942711-9152046 GCF_028018845.1 Melospiza georgiana | reverse complement strand
TTTTCTTGTCGCTTGCTACTTGCGTTTCATAGCTCTATTGTAAAATTTCTGCTTATTATTTGTTGGAGACTTATTTGCTCTAAACTGAAGCATTGCTATATTATGCACAGCAACTTAATGCTGTGAAGGCTTAATTTTGAAAGAGATATGAATTACGTTTGGCAACAGTCACGAGTCATTGTTCGAAAAACTCTGGTCTTGAAGAGTAGCACGTCTAATACTATCAACATTGGTTAACATATCACTGATTGCAGAGGATGTGGCATTAGCTTGTTTGCTCAGCTAGCATCTAACTCGATCTAATTGTCTCAATGCCACTGCTGAAACTAAAAACCCTCTAACTTTATAGATTCCAACATTCCACATGCAAGAGACTTCAGATGCTTCCTCTCCTGAATCTATTTGATATATGGAATTAGCTGACAAAGTAAATGCAACTCATGGAAATGGTTCTTCTGTAATTATTTGCAATCATTATATTCTTCCCTCTGGTTCTACACAGAATTATATTTCCCATGCCAAGTGTTGAAGGTATCTAGACAGGCCAGCAAGGATGAATCCAAAGAAATGGAAACAGTTCAATTCAAAATGTGAACTGAGGGACCAAAATCCTAATTCTGACATCCTAGGACACCAAATGACCTGAGAGGCAGCTGGGCTCACCAAAAACATATCCAAAGGGGAAAGTAAGGCTGTTAACCTTTACCAAATGGATCAGAAATTCAACTGGAAGGTGGAACCTTCAGTGATTTGCAAGCCCATTCCTTGCCCATTATGCTGCATAACACAGGAATTGGGCTCTGGAAAGATTTCTGGATTTTACAAGCTTCCTTGCACAGAGAGGGGTGAATGGATGGATGGATGGATGGATGGATGGATGGATGGATGGATGGATGGATGGATGGATGGATGGAGTAATGTTTCATGTAAGTTCCCCCAGATCTCCCTCCCTCCAATCACCTACAAACATCTGGACATGAGGAGAGGAGAGGAGAGGAGAGGAGAGGAGAGGAGAGGAGAGGAGAGGAGAGGAGAGGAGAGGAGAGGAGAGGAGAGGAGAGGAGAGGAGAGGAGAGGAGAGGAGAGAGAGGAGAGGAGAGGAGAGGAGAGGAGAGGAGAGGAGAGGAGAGGAGAGGAGAGGAGAGGAGAGGAGAGGAGAGGAGAGGAGAGGAGAGGAGAGGAGAGGAGAGGAGAGGAGAGGAGAGGAGAGGAGAGGAGAGGAGAGGAGAGGAGAGGAGAGGAGAGGAGAGGAGAGGAGAGGAGAGGAGAGGAGCAGGAGAGGAGAGGAGAGGGGAAATCAATACATGGATGATTAAATTCAGGCACAAAATCCAGCTAGAAGGCCCATTTTCTTGCATGGCTTGTATAGGCCTGTGTAGATAATTCAGAAATCATACTGCCAAGTCACATAATAAATAAAGCCCCAATTATATTCATCACCTCATATTTTGGTCAGTGCAACATTTGGTCTCATTCCATCCCATGGATAATTTACATGCAAAACAAGCCAGAAAATCTTTGCAGAGAAGAAGCTGTTCCTAGGATCAAAGATATACAGAGTACCAGAATTCCTTTGAAGGGCTAACAAAACAAGAAGTTACTTAAAGTGATTTGAGGATAAATATATTTGTGATTGCCTGACTTGCAGTGTAGAAAGGAACAAGAGACACAAGGGGTTTCTCTCACACACACCTACAGATCACAGCATATACTTTTGCTCTGTACATTTGTAGGAAGCAAAAAGTGCTTCCTCAACTATATTTAGAAAGGTAAAATGCATGAAAAAAAAATTCTAAGTTCACTAAACAGTACAAGTGTGAAGAATTCTGTACATTTTCTGAAAATTTAAAAAGGAACCAGGAAATATAAATCCTTTTGAAGTTGTTCTGTCCTCCAAGTCATGAAATATTGACAGACAAAGGAGGAGACAATGCAAGAATGAAAACTAACATATTAATAGCAGTGTTGTCAAGGTAGAATTCAAATTTCTGCCCCATCAAAGATAGTTTTTTATAAAATGTCCAAAGGATTCAGCAAGAGAGATTGCAAGGGCCTTGAATCAGAATATGTTGCAATATGATGATCAGAAAACACCATCCAGGGTAGAAAAAATGAGCTGAAGTAACTGCAATATAATTTTACAGATGAGTTCTATAATCAGTGAACTGATGGCTGAAAAGGTGAGAGTGTGTTCACCTCAGCTTTGCTTTCTGCAGATTTGGAATTATTTGGACACTGCTTACTGGATCAATTCCTCAAGTGGCCCACACAAAAAAGCATCTACATTTGCATCTCTTGAGCTAGAAAGGGATCAATCTTGCCCTCTGTTTCCTTTAATACTTGCAAGAATATGTCTCTAATGTCTCAATGACAAAAGCTGTTTCTAAACCCTTCACTTTAAGACTATCCAGTTTTTATTTTAATTTTTTCCTTGTATAAACTCATATAAATGAGTTTCCTGAAATCTAAAGGAATGTAAAGGAAGAAGCTGCTCCTTCTCAGAAGCAAATTCCCAAATAATTTTCAATGTGTTATAGCACTCTATATACAAACTTGTAACAAACCAAATATTTGAAACCATTAAAATATCTCATGTTACAGAAGATTTAAAATTAAATCAGTGCATTCAACAGAGGCTGTCAGGAGAGGAAAGCAGCCTGAAGCCTAAAGCTAGGAATCTACTAATTAAGATATGCAATAAAAATGTTAATCAAGTAAACTTAGGGAGGATGGGGGAAAGTGATTACATAATCCTCTTGGCACGGTATAATGTCTCACTGCTCTCACACAGGAAAATGATGAGTAGGTAAACAAGAGAGAAAAAAACAGGTCCTTTGATTGTGGGCCAAAGAAGAAACTGTTCCAAATGGCCTCTCTAAGCAACATGAGCTGTTCAAGTAGAAAACATTCAGATCTAAGAGCTCTCTCTAGTGTGCCAGACTGGGGACAACCAACAGAAACTAACAAAGGAGCACGAGAAACTGGAGTATTTAAGATAATTCTTGGTAAGTGTGGCTGGAGCAATGCCTTTTGTTATCCCATTTCTTTATAACTGTATTCCACACTTCAGAACTGTAAATAAACAGGATACTTGACTCTGTGCTCTGTATTATAGATGTTTCCCTGCTAACCAACAAGGAGGTGCGTCATTCAGGCTTGCATGGCTCTTTGAAGGGAGGGTTGGGGTTAGCAAGGTTAGCCTTGCTGCCCTGTGCAGTGTTTGTAACAGGTTTTGTGCTAGGACAACAACACAGCTCAGCACCCATCAGGCTCTGCCTCAACTTCTCTTGCCCTGGCTGGAGCCATATTTAGTCTTGTTTAGCAGGAAAAAATAGTATGTGATAATATGGTTACTATTAACTACTTTTTTTTAACTGTATAGGGTAATAGTGAGCAGGTACTCAGTGCAGAATGAACTGGTTATGACTTTAGAATAAAACAAAAAAGAATGCTGACAGGGGATAATTATGGAGGTGTTGAAACCATGAACATAGGATGACACCAGTGGCCACAGGGCTATAAACATGTCACCAGTGGTCAGGTAACACTAGTTAAAGGAATGCAACCATGGGAGCAGGGTAAAGATAGCTTTAAGGATAACAAGGGGGATAATGACCACATCTCTAACATAAATGTACTACACACAGTAATGTGGAAATATGAACCAGTGAAGAATCAGCAGGGCAAAGATCATGTAAAACACATAAAATTTCTCCAGCCAGGTCCAAATGGCAGGAGGAAGAAAACCTACATGGGTGTCCTCCCAAAAAAGGGATTGTGATGCTGATTCTTCTCTCCTTCTCTCTTGCCCTGAACCAATGCCAGAATTTTAGGGCACAGAAAAATGGTGGAAGGATATCAGTAATTCCACAGAAACATGGAGATATTTGACTGTTTATGTATTTCAGCCTTAGTTGCAATTTGAACCATGAGTGTCAATACAATCACATGTTGACTAATGACAGATTCTTCAAAAAAGTGAAAATACACATCTCCACCAAGTTGTGAAGACATTTTAGGAGATAAAACAATATACAATCCATACATAGAGAGAAGTACATCTTGTCAAATTACCCAAGAATCCCTCTTGCTTTGGAAGTAGGATAATAATAAAAACCAAAACTGAAGGTTGTCCAAATTTCAAAGAGATGTGCAACTGCTGCCATTGGCATCTGCAGCTCAAAGCATGATGTTCGACTGAGAAGTGTTCAGAACCATCATTTTGTATGTCACAGATTCATATATTCATAAAATGCTACCAAATTGTGCAAGCACACATTTCAGAACACTTATAAATTTTTAATATAATTAACTTTAGCATTAGAAAGAAAAACAGTTAATCACAGCAACAGGCTCATTTCTGGCAAAAAATAAACTCATTGTTAGTAATTTTGATAAATTTATCATGTCATATTGCTAACACTGTAGCTTTAAACTTCCTGAGCTGAATTTTTTTTCATTATGCTTATACTGAATTGTTTTTTCCAATAGAAAGAATATTATGAATTACGTTAAACATATTATTCAGATTGGGTGTAAACTATCCTCTAAAACTCACACAGTGTATTTATTCAGTACCTGGCTAAAGGTGCCTGCTGTTTTAGGGATTTTGTATATTGATTTCAGAGTTTGTCTTTTTGAATCATCCTAAGAGACTTTCCAATTCTATTACTTACTTATCAAAATGGTAATAATTACTTGCAATGTGCAATTTTGATTACACTGGTGAAACTGGTGTAGCTAATAAACATAGTCATTAGCTTGTGATCTCTTGGCTAGAAAACCCCCAAAATTAGGTGCAGTTTGACTTCACAAAACAAATTTGATTGGGACTTTTTTTTTAATTATTATGAAAATATTCATATTTATATGAAAAGATTCCTTTTGGAAAGTTGCAAAAATGCAGCATCAGAATAATGAACAAAGAATTACATGAATTAAACACAGTTGTTTAATACTAATGTGGAGATCACTCCTCATTTTTTTAACCAACATATTTTAAACAAAAATATTGAAAAGGAAAAGTTAAAGCTACAAATTGCATAAATTGTAAAAAGAGCAAGAAAATTATGATTTCTGTTTTCAGGATAGCAAAATATGTATATCTTCTGCTAACACTTAAAAGGATATGCCATAAAATCTACATAAGTGGGGTAAATAAATAAATTAAAATAGTTATCAATTGTTTTCCCCTAAGTATTAAAGTTAGCCTTAGTTATTGCTGGTTTATAAGAAAGGTACTCTAGGAACAGAAGAGGCAACTGAATTACTTGTTAACAGGCTTTTAATGCCCATTCATCCTGGTGCACAAAGCAGTTCAGGAAGTCCATCTGAGACAATCTTAGTTTTAATTTCAGTATCTTGCCTTTATTTTGATTGCCAAAATATAAAGTATTCTGTACACAGGGGGTGTTTTTCATGTAGTTTTCTAGCAGATATGGATTTCAACCCAATGCAGGTATTTCCACAGGTGAAATATAGCCCCAATATTGTGAAGTTGGAAACAAATCATGTATATCAAGGAGAAGTCTGGAGAATTAGGCTATAAATACACAGAAACAATGACAAACCTGTAACCCTTAACTGTGTAGCACTACAGCCCCATACAGTAATTTATGGTGTCAATAAAACTGTATGGAACATCAGCTAAAAATGCCTGTAAGAAGGAAAATAATTTCTTCCCAAAAATATCAGTGACAAAGAAAAGGTTAAACTGCAACAAACATACATTTTTTCCTTTTCAATCTGGAGTTTTGGAGGGAAAAAAAAAATTTACTTCACTAGCTAGTCAGTGATGTATATAATTAAATAGAAAGGTTTTGGAGGATGTGATTTTATGGTTACCGTAGCAACTAGCCCCTAGATGGTCCATATTGCTGTGCTCCTCTACCATGAAAAAAAAAAAAAAAGGAAAACTCCATCTATGACCTACTTGGAAACAAAGAGGTTTGTACTGCTCAAAGCCCCATTGTTCTTTGCAGGCATCTTTTTTCACTCAGAATCAAGGTTTATCCTACTCTGGGATTACTCCAGTGGTTTGCCAAACAGGAGTTTGCATGTGGCTTGACCATAGCCCAGCACTGGAAATCCTGTGCACAGCCACATGCAGCTCAGCTGGCCACTCATCTAATTCTGTACAGGGTAGAAAAAAAAGAAGAGTTTAAATGGAAGATGAATTTCATAGCTTCAACTACTTATAGTTAGAAAAGTTTTCAGCTTTGTTACTAATGTGCTCAACCACTTGATCCCATCCCTCTAAGAACAAACCTTTGAAATATTATTTATAGTGAGCAGAGGTAGAAAGTTTTACCCCAAGCTCACCTTGGTGCTGTTCTAGTGTGCACTGAAGATGGACCAAAGCAACAGTCCTGGTATTAGCATAGAGAATTTTCTGGTGTTCCTGTTGCTGAGAAAATCTCCTTCCTTCTCTCATGTTGCACCTGAGAACTTAAGAGAAAAGGGTCAGCAGAAGTGTGAAAAAGTTATTATTTGTTGTGGATACTATTTAAACAATTTGCACAGGACTTAGAAGTTCTTTAATTTCAAATCTTTCTCATGTGAGTTTTTCAAAGGATGCAATAGCATTCAAGCACAGGAATAGAAATTCAGCCCAATAAATTACCATTCCATTACACTGACTGTCTCTTCTTCCAAAGAACTCACAAACAGTACTTTTAATTTTAAATGTTGTCTTTGATTCACCAGTAGCTCACTTCTACTGTATTCACACATAAAAGACATACTACCATTGTCAAAAAGGGAAAGATGTTGTTTTCTGTTTTCTATTCAAATGTCTGGATATAATTCCAAACAAATTTGAGAGCAATTTCTTAAAATATCTCTCTCTCCCTCTTTTAAATAAACATTTATTTCTGCAATATCAGAGATGGAAAACAAACAAAAAAACCCCAATGCAGAATGCCTCTTTTACCACATTACAGTATATGTTGGTTTTAGGTGTAATAATTGATGATAGAACAAATCCAAATGTAATAGATTTTATTTTATATTTATTTATTTATTAGCTACATATTTCTTGTTAGAATGACAGCCTCTCTTTTCACATTCCTTCACTGTTTTCCCTGTGGGCCCTCTAATTCTCACTTCTAGACATCTTAACTTTAAATCATAATAATTTCCACTCTGTGATCAGCATATAAATTCTCTGTACTGCCAAATAGGCATACAAGAAACTACCTTGTCCTCCTCAATCAGTTCATCCTTCATCCTTTCAGAATAGCGATAGGAAAAGGTTCAGTTTTAGAAATAGGACTGGGAAGAGGATTTACACTGTGAAAATTCTGCAAACTTCTCCAAAAACCCTCATGTACTCCAAGGGTCTCTGTTGTACCTGCCAATCCATATGCAGGAGAGAGGTGTTCATCTTTCCACTTTGTTACCTGCCTAGTCACAATACACCACCATTTATGTATTATTTTTTGGAGGTTTGGTTTGCACAATTTGGTCTGCATTTCCTCTGTACTTGGCCAGGATTGGAGAAGTTTCTGTTAAAGCTACTGTATTACCTTGTGTTTACATAGCTGGTTTTAATAATTACATTTCATATTCATATAACATATCAAATATTTCAAGCCTCTTCTCTGCCCACTGCAGGTAGCAAGTTTGCAGTTCTAAAGCAGGGATCAGCTGGCTGCTTGCAGGGTTTAGGCAATGTTTGCATTGTATTTTCACTTGGGTAGACAATTTGGATGGTAAGTACCTGTAAGGATGGCATTACAACCAAGTCACTGGCAGCTTTTTGGCCCCTGTGAGGTGCACTCAGCTACTCAGCTGTACCATGTACAGGCTGATCTGTGCATTAAAGGGAGACTGCTGAGTCCCTGTACAGGCATTTGAAGAGTCATCATATGTTAAAACTTACACCAGGATCAGTGTGTAGCATTTGATCCAGAGTGCTAGCAGAGACAAGAACAAGACCTGTATAAAATATCATAGAATCATGGATTATTTTGGATTGGTGGGGATCTTAATGATCATCTCATTCCAACCCACCTGCTGCAGACAGGGACATTTTCCACTATCCCAGGTTGCTCAGAGCCCCATCCAACCTGGCCTTCCAGGGATGGGGCAGCCACAGCTTCTTTGGGCAACCTGTGCCAGGACCTCACCACCCTCACAGGAAAGAATTTCTTCCTAACCTCAATTTAAAAATGTTCACTGTCAGTTTGAATGCATTCCCCCCTTGTCCTGTCGCTCCAGACCCACATAAATACTCTCTCTCCATCTTTCCTGTGGGCTCCCCTCACGCACGGGAAGGCCGCAATGAGGTCTCCCGGAAGCCTCCTCTGTTCCAGGCTGAACAATCCCAGTGCTCTCAGCCTTTCCTCTGGGCTGGCTGCAGCAGGTCCCTGTCCTTGCTGTGCTGGGAGCCCAGAGCTGGATGCAGCCCTGCAGGTGGGCTCTCAGCACAGGGGCAGAGGGGCAGAATCCCCTCCCTGCCCTGCTGCCCACGGGCTCTGGGTGAGCCCAGCACACGGGGGGCTCTGGGCTCCCAATGGCCAGGCCATGGCCAGCCTCTCACCCACAGCACCCCCAGATCTTTCTCTGTGGTTGTTTTTGGTCTGCTCATCCCCCAGCCTGTGTTGAGACTCCAAATATCTGGGTGAGGTGATCCTGATCCCTCATCGTGATCGTGACTGTGACCGTGATCAGCACAAAACATGGAAGCACAACCCGTGCATTGGCCTCAAACATCAACTGACCTGTTTCAGAAAAAAAAAATTAATGTTGCTCACGTGCTTTACATGACTCATAAGGAGCAGTAGAAAGCTTTCCTCTCACTGTATTACAAATATTATCACTTTTCACTCTACCAAATAAAAATGCAAAATAAACAATTCACATGGTTACTCAACAGAGGTAACTTTCTAATACAGTCTGTTATTTATCTTAGGTAAACTGCTTCTTATATTTGACAAATGCCCAGCACTACAGAAATGTGAAGCATGCTGTGCCTCCTGACTTGTACTGCAATGACTGAAAGTGGAATTGGAATTATGTGAGGGGAGTTTAAGATGCTTCACCTCTATTAAAACATCCCCTGCCTTTTTTTTTTCTCAACATCAAATAAGACTCCAAATATGAGGCTGTTCAGCCTACAGAGTCATAAAACACAAGCATAAATCACAGGTAGATGAAGAAATGATAGAATTTCTGAAGCATATCAACACTCCCTAAAGTGTTCCTAACCTAACCCTGTGCACTGTCAGATTCCAACCAAAATAAGAAAGAGGAAGTTGGGAGGGCTGATGTTCACACACCATCAGTCCAAAGTTATTTAACACAATTGTTTCTGTAATTGCAGCTCCCTGAAATGCTCAGTGTTCAATGGTCCTCAAAAATCAGACTTCCAATTGGCTGATGATGGGTTTTGTTAGCTGCACATGCTGAGTTGCGAAGTTTAGCTTCACACATTAAGACCAGAGATTTTTCAACAGCATCACAGGTTTCGGGGTGAAGAGGATCTTAACAGGATCCAAGGCATTTTTCTTCACACAGAGATATGTCTCTTTCACTGAATTAGCAACACATATGTAAGTTACAGAAACTCAATAACTATTTTATATTGTGGTGAAAGAAAAATTACAATGGCAATAGGAAATGCATTTTCTAACAGTCTTAAGGAACTTAAAACTAGCCATTTCTATGCCATTAGCCTTGATGAGATAGTTAAGACTAACTAAATATCACAGACATTAAAAAACTGAGGCTATAGGGAAAACTTATTTTTCATTAGCAACATTTAAAAATTCTCCCTCAATTCCTAATCAAGTTGAGTTGACTTCAGGCTCTATCAACAAGAGTGGTGACATCCTTGCAGCTGAGATAGCAGAGAAACTTTAGGGCATTTTCTGCCACAGGGATGTCAGATGGCAAGAGTCTGCTTTGGGAGAGGGGAGACTTTCTTGGGACTGTAGAGATGGAGAAGCACATATCTCTTTCCAGGACCACAGACTGTCTTCCCATCTGATGAATGGAGAAATCTCAGCAGGAACAAAGGAAAAAGTAATGGACTGGTTGCACTCCTCAAAGTTCTTCTGTATATCCTGCAGCCCCTTCTAAATGCATACCTGAAGATACAAAAAAGACACAGCCTGGTGACAATTAAAGGTTATTTTTCAGAGGCTTCCTTTCTGCAGCAACATAAAGTATTGCAGTCAATAACTTTGTTGCCTGAGGAAATATTGTGCTGGGTAAAATCATATCCTCGGGAGAACAGAACTCTCTGCTCAAACACTAGATCTTAGTTTAAAAATGAGGCAGTTCTGTGGCAGTAAAGAAAATTACAGTCCCTGTGTAGGAGCTCTTTGAAAGAGCATGCTATGAATTTCAGGCTGGGTCTGAGGAGCTCTGCTGACCCTGGCAGGCAGTTTGTTAGAGGTAACTGAGATCTCTGTGGGTTCAGAGCTTCTGCTTTCGGCTCGGTGATAACACCCTGGAATATCAGACTGCAGGGTGAGGATGCTGATTCAACCTCCTTATCAGCTGGAGCAGTGGCAGCCATGGGGGCCAAAGCGTCTGCTCTGGGAATGAGTTACCCAGTGTTGCCAGAGCTGTGACCTGTGAGCACACACAGCCTGGGTGAGGCAACAACAACACAGGCAACACAGCTCCAAACAGGCCATGATGTGCACTTTTTTGGGCTAGAACTTTAATAGCCATTATTCTTCCCAAAACAGATCACACCTGTGTGTTACAGAGATGTACCAGAGCAATAAACTGTCAGAAGGGGTCAAGCTCATAACACTCCATAAACAATCTCTCCTGTCGCCTCCGCAGTGAGACTGGCTGCTGTGGCAGATGATGACAACAGCCAGGATATTCATTCCCTTGTCCCATCAGTTAAAATCTTCAGCTGTAGTAAAAGCCATAGGAAACACACCAGCAAATCAAATCCATTCCTGATTGGTACATGAAGTTTAACCAGAAAACTTTGCAAAGAAATGAGCTGTGCAAATAAAGCTTTGTCTGTCACCATCCCCTGCATGCTGCCGGGGTAATCTGCATATTTAACAAAGCTTCCCAGTATTTATGCCTGAAAGTACATACTGAGGGAAACTGGAGCCAGATGGTTACATGTCACAGTGACTAAAAAACTGCTTTTAAAAAGGTAGGCTTCCAATAATTAATAGTGTGGATCTTCAGGTAATGTAAATCACTGAAGTGAACTGCACAGTTCTGATTTACACTTCCACATAATCTATTTGTGTGTATTCAACCTTTATGCTCAAAAACACTTGGCACAGATTGCCTGGATAACTCATTTTTGAGGTGGGGAGGGAGGAACCAAACATCCATTTGCTGAAAGCCTTTAAGGATATGACATATTCAGAAGCACTATAAAACATAACAATGTGATAATTAAAACTTCATATTTTTAAATTAGAGATGTAACTCCAGCTGGAATGAGCATCCCACTCCACAGTGCAGACAGGACAGAGTTTCCAAAGGCACAAATGGCTGTGAGGCACCTCCCATTGGGAATTGGTGACAACAGGTCAGGTCAGACATCCTGCATTCCCTCAGTATCCTAATGGAAAGATGTCAGAGAGCTTCTGGAGACAAAATGACTGTCATAAGTCTTTGCTGATCAAAGAAAAATTTACAGTGTAAGTTTCAGCTTAATTCTTAGCACTCGTGGAGTAGTTAAAAGATATTTTACTCTTCCCACCTGCTGGGCTCTTGTGTTACACCATGCATGGCAGTAATGAAGACAGATTAATGCTATTTATTTGCTGACATTGACAAGAGTAGTCTGTCTTTTTTTCCTGTATTTTATCATTAAAGTCTTGTTTTCCATCCTCAAATAGCCCCAAGACAATGCACTGTACTAATTAAGTAGGAACAACATAAAAAACCAACCCAACCAAGAAAAGCCCACCAACAGTATTAATAGGCTTGATGAAATCAACAAAGGGCAACAAATTCTATTCAGTGCTGACAATCCAGCCTTGAAATATTTCTGAGGTAGAGAACAATAGAAGAAGATGGGTCTGGTTTTATAAAGGTTTTCCTCCTTTTAATTAATTTTCAGGTATCCCTGGACATCAAGCACTATAGGTAAATAATAAAAAAACCCAAAACAAACAAAAGCAATAACAGCAAAGCTGTGTGGGTTGTGCAGCACAGGAGCACATTGTAAAGGGTGGCTGTCAAATCTGCAAATTAGTTTTTCAGAGCCAGACTAAGAGAGAGCTGACCTGATCCTACAGTGTCTACAGTCCTGCTTTGTGCTGGGATTTTGGCTAAAAGACCTTCAATGCTCCCTTTCCAGTGGTGTTTTGGTCATTTGATGATTTTATGAAAAGAGCTGCAAGATGCTGTCCTGACACAGGATGAGCTTGGGCAGCCCAAACCTTGACAACAGAACAATGAAACTGTGCTCTTATAATCCATGTGCAGCCTGAGACTTTCCCCGTCTGCCAGTGGTGGTGTAACTCTTACTGAAACAGGCAGGCAAAACATCCCAAAATGGAAATAGTCATACTTTTAGGTACACTTTTAATTACAATTAATAAGATCATTGATTTTCACACATGGAAATAAATTTAATCTGATGCTTGTTCTTACAAGACCCAGACCCTAAGTATGAAATTCTTGGCTTGCTTCTAAGTTCTTGAGCTGGCTGCTTTCATGTTTTATTTTTCTTTTATTAAGAATTAATTAAAGCTATCAAGCTCATCTTTCTGACTAAAGTCAGCCTCCTCTGTTTAGATAAGTATTGGCAGTACTTACAGCTGCAAGCTGTATAAAGAATATTTTTTATTTTAAAGGGTCACTGCCAAGGTGATTAGCATGAAATCTAAATGAGCTTTCAACATCCTTACTTCACTCTGATGCTGATTTAACTAGTAAAATCTGGCCAACAATACAGATTTTCAAACCCAGCCTTCAAAGCCAGGACACCGCAAAAGGTTTCTGAAGTCCAAGGAGATTGTGTCTGTGGTGGCACTCCTGTCAGCTGTCACTGTCCCTTCTCAGGAGGAGTTAATCAAATTTGTTCAGCCTGACCTCTGCTTCAGCCAGGCTGGACCTGTCTGAGGCTACACCTGCCCGGTGCTCCCCATTGGGCTCCTGCTCACTGCTGCAGCCAGGCTTGGCTCCCTCCCAGACAGGGGTGCCAGCTCAGCCCCCTCCCTGCCCAGACCCTCACCTGCCTCCTCCAGCTGCCAGGGAGTCCAGCCTTTCTGCCTCTTCTGTCCCTCTCATTCCTCATCTAACTTAGATAATGGGAATTTCTGCCTTACGTTTTCCTCTGTGTAACAGGGTGGATGTGCATATTTCCCCAAAATCAGTGGTTCCACCATTATCCACCACCACTAGCTGAAATGGGACTATGGGGAGGGATGAAGACCTCCCCCAGCACTAGGCTGTAAAATCTTCCTTTTATTCCCAATGTTTATTCACCATTAACTTCATTTTCCTTCACTCAGATCAAGTGCGTTTATTATGTGGAGAGCTGGTAGTGATGTTTTTAATTAAGGTTGTCTAATAATTTCCTCCATAGCATTTGGTTTTCAGTATAGTTTATAACCCCAGGAATGTTAATCATTCTGGGCTAAATTTTCCATGCTTTGTTTTTGCCTAAAGTGGAATTGAATATGAGATCATCAGCTACCCTGGTCCTGCATCCTATTTTTCTTCCCCAAAATATTCTCTTGTTTTAATAAAGTGCAGTAGTCTGGGAGCCAGATGATCATAAATTGCACTTTCATAATTTCTACTCCATAATGCTAATAATCCTGTGCAATTGTATCTCTAATCAAGCAAGGTGTTATGCGTTTTTTGCATAGAAAGCAGAAAAACATCAGTCCATCAGCTTAATCAGTGAAGCAGTGAAGGTTTTCAAAGATTGTGCAAGGTCACCAGTGCAAACTGGTATTAAAACTTCATGGAAGAGATGCAATGTTGTCTGTTGTACACAGAAAGCCTAAGAGCAAGTGTGCCAGACCAGCACAGGGAGTAACACATAATTTCTAAAGGTTTAAATAGAAAAGTTATTGTGATTATTAAAAAAAAAAAATAATTCTAATTTCCGTCATGATAGCCTTTCCCTTTTCCCTTTCCATTCCCTTCCTCCCTTTGTCTCTTTCCTTTCTTTCCATGGTTCAGATTACATGCAAAATGGAAATTCAGGATGGCAGATAAATTATCACTCTTTTTTCCTCTTCACTTGTGTCCCCTATGGGAAGAAGACTGCCCTCAAAAACCCTCCAGAACCTGTAAGACTCACTGCACTCTGGGCAAGACGCAGCGCCTAGGTGCCAGACCAACATGGGGAGTAACACATAATTTCTAAAGGTTTAAATAGAAAATTATTGTGATTATTAAAAAACCAAATAAATTTAATTTCTAATTTCCATTCTACTGGACATTTCAGCAATGCTGACCTGAAGTCATGATAACCTTTCCCTTTTCCTTTTCTATTCCCCTCCTCCCTTTGTCTCTTTCCTTTCTTTCCATGGTTCAGATTACATGCAAAACGGAAATTCAGGAAGGCAGATAAATTCTCACTCTTGTTTCTTCTTCACTTGTGTCCCTCATGAGAAGAAGACTGCTCTCAAAAACTCTCCAGAACCTGTAAGACTCACTGAATCCTAGGGCAGACAGAGCACCTGGGGCTGCTCAGCACCAGCAATTTGGGTGTGAGCTCCAGCAAGAGCAGTTCAGTTCTCAGAACTCCAGCAGTGAGGCTGCTCTCTTTTATTCCATTTACTCCTAATGCCTTCAGTGAGTGTGCAGAAAGGCTTTCAAGCCTAGCCTATGCTCTCCCAGCATCCATCAGTTCAAAGCAGGTATCTCACACCTTTTCTCCTCCAGGATTTGGGTGCTCAGAGGTCTGAAGGGGCACAGGCAGCTCAGATGATGCTGAGCTTTGTGCCCTCCGTGGTGAAGCAGAAGTGAGGCCCAACCCTGTTTGCCTCACGATGAAGCAGCTCCATTGAAGTTACCCCTAAAGCACACAGGCTTTGCCCATTGTGAGGAATGCTGCCTTCACCTTTGGCACTGAATTCAAGATCACTCACTCTCCTGCTTCTCCCATAAAGCTTAGGTCCAACGGATAAGGAAGATAGCCTGACTTTAAAGTTCTCCTCTTCTATGAGGTTAACCTTCACTTTAATCCTCACACTTTCCATTCATTTTTGTGAGTGTGATTTCTTGAACAAACCAGGTCACAGTCTCTGGCAGCAGAAAGAGAAGGGATGAAAGCCATTGTTGGATGAGAATGCTAATTCTGAGAGCGAGCATCGAAAGATTGAGTCAGCCTGTGCCACATTGTGAGCCTTCAGCAATGCTCCATTCATTTGTGTGACAAGCCTCATTATGAGGAAGCTTTTTAAAAGCAGTTCATACTGGAGGAGATTTGGCTACAGTTCCAAAAGCAGAAAATAAAACCTAGGAGGACAGGGGAAAGCAAAAAGGGCATGCAGAAGGAGCAAGCAGGAAGGCACACAAAAATCAGCTCTTTTGCAAGTTCATTTTTTCATTATGTTTGACATTCTTTGGGAGACAGAGCTGCTCTGCACACTTGTGGCCTCAGGCAGTGAAGCTGGAAGAAGATATTTCAAGAGCTGCAGAACACACACATAGCTCTACAGCACAGAAAAGATATAAAAACTGAATTGACAGGATCGTGGTGCTTACTTGCTCCTGAATTACATCAGCCAAGGTAGTCTATTTTGAAGTAGAAAATTGCACATAGTTCTATTTTGCCACTTATTAGGACCTTTGGGTAGTGATGAAAAGATGTGGTATCTAAATTTCAGCTGAAAAATAAAAGTCAAAGCCAATATAAAGAGATTCGATAGATTTCCTGATGAAAACAAGCAGTACCTGCAAGTTGTGTGTGATTTTTCTGGGAGATGAGAGATACCATCAGCAACAGTTCTGATCAGACAATTAGAAAAAATATATAACTTCATGAAGACTTATGGGTTCTAGCATCCTTTGTTATTGTCATTTTTAAGTTAATCTCACCACCACCAAGAAATTAAAAGAAAACCAAGTGTTTTGTGCTCCCTCTGCTGTTCTGGAGCAGCAGGTAGCTGACAAATGCTATAGGAACTCTGATATTTGACAAAATTCAGTGATGAAGAAGCAGAAATAGCAAACTCTGACTTTCAGCATGGTTTTTTTATGTAGCTGGCTTTGTTGTTATTAAACAAGTGAACTAGAAAGGCAATATGTATTTAAGTTCCATTTTAGAAGAAAAGTCTATTTCTCTTTTGGAGATTGATAGAAAAATAATTTCTAATGTTTGTTGAACTACAGGGAACCCTAAAAAACTCCCCTCCTGGCCAATGCTTGGGTCAAGGCTGTGAGACTGAGCAGCAAATTGAATTGACAAATTCTCTCCAAATACTTGATGCTATTAAGATTTTCAGTCTCAGTCTAAGCTAAGGATTGATTAGGCCTCAGCTAGACTTATTAGCCAAGTAGAATTGAGAATTTAACTCAGATGCTCAGAAAATGTAAATAGAAAAGGTTTCCTATTAAAAATAATTTGAAAGATGAAAGAAATAAAATGGTGTTTTCATAAAAAGGAAATTTGTACTTATTGGGTTTACAGGAAAAAACAAATGAGTCTGAGATAGGTTGGAGTGCTCAAGACCAGACTGGATGGGGGCCTGAACAACTTGGTTTGGTCCATGGCAGTGAGGTTGGAAATAAATGGTCCTTAAGGTCCCTGCCAACCCAAGTGATTCTATGATTCTCTGGTCTTCTGGATTTGGTGCAAAGAAAGGTTTTTCTGCCCTTCACAGTTACTATATTGAGGGATAATTCCTCTCACACAGCACTGATACTTCTGCTATAGTTCCTGCAGGAAGAGGAAGGAGTGATGTCAGAGTAGAGGGTGACCTCATTAATCTTTTTAGTAAAAAATGAAAAGAGATCAGAAGTCCAATGGGACTTCTTAGATGAGATAGATTTGATTTATACAGAATGAAGCACCTCTTAACTTTCAGAAGAACAGAAGCTAACCTTTCTCACATAAAAATTGCATCAGTAGATATTTTTATATCTGATTAAAGATGGTTTTTGGTTCCAGCAATAACTCAAGGGAAAACATGCATTGTAAATACAAAGTAGAATAAGGAAAGTACATGCATAAACATCAGTGACATATATAACCCCAACTTCCTCACTGGGAACTTGCAATGTTCTAAAGCACCAAAGTAACAACCAGCTTGATGTTTGAATACGTTCTTATGGTCCTGAAGCTATAAAATAATATTCCTCTACCAGAACATGCATAATTATACTACTTTGTGCTTTTTTCTTACTCTGTTACTGTCAGAACTCAGCACATCCCTCCGGGTGTCCAGAGTTGCCAAGGACCCCGCCGGGGGGCTCAGAGACCCTGGCACACTGCCCAGAACACCTGGGGATTTGATTTGGACCCTTGGAGCAAGTTGCCAACTTTGTATGAGGACATGAAAGTCACACAGGTTTGAATAGTGTAATAACAAAATGATCACAGTGTGAAAATGTAGATTTTAGGATTTTTGGTATGGGGGTTATGGGGACAAGATAGAGGAATCTGGGCATGTCTAGCCTTTCTTCTTCTTGTTCTCCATTTTCTGCTGTGATGTTGGCACTTGGGGATTGGTTTAGAATAGAAGTGCACTGTCTAACATAGCTGATAGGTACTGGGAATTAAGTGTAAATATGTTATATGTAGTTTGTAGTATAAAAGGACAACACAAAGAGTGCCTGTGGCTGCCCTGCTGAGCAGATCTCAGCTGGGCAGAAAGAAAATTTTATAGATAAGAATTAATAAACAACCTCAACACTGAAAAGTGAAGAGTCCAGACTCATTCTTCAGTTGCGCGGGCCGAAGCAGAGACATCCTGCACATCTCGGGGCAGCAATTATCAACAGCCACCCAAGATGTTCCTACTTCTGCTCTGGAACTGCATCCATGCAGTCCTTCCCCAAGGGCCACAGTTGCAGAGATCTGCTGGGGAGTTCTCCTTTGGTGGCACAGCTGAGAGCCAGCCTCATCCCAGGGCAGACACAGGGCCCCCAAGGACAACAAGATCACATCAGCAGGGCACCTGTGTAAACAAGTGGGGAACCAGGCCACCTTCTTGCTGCATCCCACACCTCTGACCTTGTCACGCTCTTCAGCACTTATAGAACTGCTCATAAAAGCAATTTCAGAGGGATATAAAAGATCTTCCTTCAGCAAAGAAACATGAATAAAAAGACATGAGAAAAATTCCACTGGCATTTTGATTAAATGTAAGGAACAGAACTTGCTAGCATAATGAAGCATGACACATCATCAGGACGCTGCATTTATCTGGAGAAGTATCAAATAGCACAGTTTCATGGAGCATGAATAGTGTGCATTACAGAAAGAGAAAAAGATTTAAGTTTTATTTCAACCTCAGCTACCAACCCACCACCCCTAGGGTAGAAATACTTCTATATCATAGATTGCATAGTTTAGAAAGCCACATAAAATGTTATGGCATGAATAACATTGAAAGCATCAAACCCAGACTTCTTATTGTTGGAAAGAGAAGTTAAATTCTACCCTTTCTATGATAATCATTTTCTTTCTTTAAGGATATCCTAAGAAAAATTAATTCTTCCCTTAAAATAAAATGGACAAGGAATAGCAAAAAAAAAATGAACTACTTACATTATTAATTTGATTCAATTTTATTAGAGAAAGGTAGTTTCAGGGAATATTTTCCTTGTGATATGCTGAAAAATGTGTTTTTAATGGGATGTATATGCTTAAGTGTTCTGAGAGTTCAGGGTGATGATGTACAGCTGTGTCCTATTTCCCTCTGTGAAAATTACAACATCTATGAATTATGTTTATAACATCCCAAACCCAGAGAGAGAGATCAGATCTGGCAGCATTAGGGTCTAATTTTAGAATGCACCCAGTTGCCTGATAATCATTTACACCAGAGATGCTACTATGCTTGCTTATGAACTGCAGCTTATTATTTGTAATATATTACAGAAAATAAACCCTGTCCTCATTTCTGCAGTGACTTTTGAACGGCTAGAGCCATGAGAAAGGAGCCTCAGCTTCCAGAGAAACAGCTTTAATTCCAGGGCTGAGATTCAGGTCAGGTCTTAACTCAGGTGATGGAAATTACCTGGTTCCACACTTTTTTTTTTCTAGTCCCTTTTGGCTAATCAAACATCACTATTTCTGATGAAAATGTCCTTTGCTCTCTTGAAGATTCTATATTTGGCCTCAGCAGCACCCCAAAATGATGCAATGAGCCATTTTAAGGAGAAAAGTCTCTACCAAATAGGCAGCAGAGCTGCTTATATCTCATTCTTTGCACTGTCACAATATTCATTAGGGCTATGTAGAGGTTTGGAATTAATTATTTCAAAGAGGTTTCTCTTCTGGAATTTTCAAGTGTCTTCATCAAGGTTTGAGTAAAATATTCTTAGATCATTACCTGAATTTCATCTTCTTAGAAACAAAAATTACACAACTGGAATAATAATAAGCAAAATTATAAGGAAGAAAAAAAAAAAACCAAACCAAGAAATGAAAATGAAATCATAACTGTATATAAAGCAGGCGCTATGACTCTTTTTCACCTGAGATAATGAGACCAATTTCATTCCTTTGTACCTAATCTAAAACAAGTGGAAAGAAAACATAAACACCCTCCAGAAATGCTGCAGAAGAATTACGAGGGTAGTGACACTTGATCACTGTGCCCAGTTATTTTCTAAATATCAGTTCCTGCACAGTATGGTCTGCTTGAGAGGTGTGAAAGATCAGCAGCTGTAAAAACAGAGCAATAGCTGCACTGAAGTTTCACACCTGCACACAGAGGCTCCTTCATCAACTGCATGAACTTTGTCCTTTAACTATAAGGCAAAAGGGCTTTTTAAGTGTCATGCTGCTGTTTCCTCAGTAAACAATGGGCATAATTAAAGCTATTAAGTGTCCTTCAGGAAAAAGGGTACCAGTATTAAGGTGGAAAAACTATGGCTTAGCTGGCTGGATTTGTAGTTCTTCTACCAGAGATGATAAGCCACTATAAAATTAAAAAAAAAAAAGAAGAGGTAGCAAATTTTTGTTATTGCATTGAAAATGGCTAAAAATACTCAGCTGTAAATGCAGTTCATAGTAAAATGTTATGAATAAATAGGCTTTTGACAAGAAAAGTTTAGTTTAGCACAGCATAATGTTTCACTGGGCTGCAGTGCACTTAGTAAACAGAACTACCTACAGATCTGAAATAACATAGCTGGAGAAAAATATGTGAGTTAGCAGAAACCCTTTGAAACTGTGACTTTAAAACTAGAACTCTGTGATAGAGTAATCACTTGCTATTCTCAGAGGAGACTTGCAAGTAGAAGAAAAAGAGGTGTAATTTATCATTCTCTGAGCATTCTTTTTTAGTAGAAAAATGATGCTGACTGGAAGAATTTAGTTTGGGTTTTTCTTTTTTTTTTTCCCAAGCCATCAGCTATGTAAATGATACAGACCATATTGATAAATGATTAAAATGGAATGGAACAAACCCCAAAATAGGAATCTGTGGCAACAGCTGTCCAGAACAGAATATCTTCATCTTTCATTTAGAAACCTCCAGCAGGTTGAGTGAGTCATTCCATGCTGCGGAAATGCCTTTGGGATGTGCTCCTACTGGCATCCTTGTACCACCTGCTTGGGAAGTGCTGTGCCATGGGCCTTAGCATTTGCACAGACTTGTGAGAGAGGGAAATGTCAGCTTCCATCTGATGTCTCAGTTTGCTGCTCCTGCACGAGCCGTGGTGGGGTTTGCAGAGGCAAGACGCGCACACGCAGAGAGGGCTCTGTGACTCTCATCTCAGGCAGCCTGGGATCTGCAGCCTGACTTTTCCACCCAGCAAAGCCATTATGTGGTGAATGAGCAGCAGATTTCATGCATGGGAAATGAGATTTAGTCTATACTAGCTACTAAATGGGGCTCCAGGAAACATTGCCCCCTCAACTTCAGGCTTAAGGCTTTAAAAGCTTCCTATTAGAAACATTCCCCCCCCCCCCCCTTCCCCCAAAATCTATTCAGTTATTGGTATGTCTTCCTTTTAAAAATATTTCCCATGTCATGGCTGAAATTATTTATACAATGATAGACCTTATGTTCTCCCCTGCTCTTTTTATAAACAATATTTTCACATCTCAGGGGAAGTGGCCTGAAAAATTTTTATGCACAGTGTTTAGGCTGGGGAATGACTAGAGATAAGGTATCTGGAGAATAAAACTAACTGCACCCAACAGGTTATAGAATAACAATAATATATAAAAAGTAAGGTTTGAAAACTGGAGAGGCCAATATAACTGAAATTGGAACTCTAAAGTTTATGTAGAAAAAATGTGTACAACAATCCTGTATTGTGAAGAAACTACACTAAACTGTTATGGTGAATACATTTCTTGGAAGCAGCTGGCTGGTCAAGTAAATAGTTTCCCATTTTAGTTTTTACATTCTCTTTGATTAAAAAGTCACTTGTTTAACACAGAATATCTTAAAAGGAAGGCCACCAAAGCTATCAGTGTTTTACTAACATGGAACTGGTCCTTTCAGCACAGGAAATATTTTACCTATTTAATACTAACTAAGATTTGGTCTGCTTACTCTTTGATGGATCTGCACCAAATCTTATTCAAGGCAGCTACTGGTGTGTACCCCATGATTCTGAGTGCTGTAGCCAATTGCATTTCTATCACTAAACAAAAGTTACTTCCTTCTCAGAGCAGGAGGCAAGAACCACTGAGAGTTTAAGAATCAGTATTCTAACTGAATCAGTATTTCAGAAATCTTTCAATCTCCTTTCAGTTCTCCCGACAGGGCACAAAGTTCAATATTCAGGGAATCAATCAGGCACTCTTCTGAAAAATGAATCTTTGTTAAGTATGGAATCATAGAATCATTTAGGTTGGAAAAGACCTGTAAAGCCCTTGAGTCCAACCATCAGTGTAACAGTGCCAAGTCCAGCACTGAACCATGTCCCCCAGTGCCACATCTTCACCTCCTTGAGATACCTCCAAGGACGGCAACTCTACCACTTCTCTGGGCAAACTCTTCCAGTGCTTGACAGACCTCTCTATGAAGTAATTTTCCGTCAAATCTGACCTAAATCTCCCCTGGCACAACCTGAGGTGATTCACTCTTGTCCTGTTTCTGGGAGAAGAGACCAAACCCCACCTGATCCCACCCTCCTTTCAGGGGGTTGTAGAGAACAATAAGGATCCCCTTGAGCCCCCTTTTCTCCAGGCTCAGCCCCACCAGCTCCCTCAAGCTGCCCCTCACAGGATTTGTGCTCCAGACCTTCCCCAGTTACATCCCCTCCTCTGGACCTGCATAATGATCCTCACTTCAATGTTTTTCCTATAGTGAGGAGCCCAGAATAAAACAAAGAATTCAAGGTGCTACCCCACTAGTGCCCAGTACAGGAGACAAATGAGCAAAGAATAAACAACAAAAAGGGAGGCCTGAACACCTCTGAATACCCCAGACATTAAAAAATCCCAAACAATGAAATACAAGTCCTCCTAGGAACATCTGAGCTACCACAGTAAAAGATGGTTTCTAAGCTTGATACTTTATTGCAGAGAGAGCATGGGAGCAGATCCATCCTAGTGAGTACTTAATTTTTATGTTTTCTTGCTGTTCATTCCAATGCATTTACAGCAACTCACTTAAACTACATTCACTCTGAAAAATTAAACCCTGGTGCTGCATTTCAATCTTAAGAATTTATTTCATTGCCAGATGCCAAAACGACACAGGAAATAAACACTTGAATGTAGACAAAAGCTGTTTGTTTCTGGCTTACTTTACAACTCTACGATTTTCTTTTTGCAGATACCATAAGCCTGCAAATCCCATATTCCAAGATTACTAGAAATAATTTCCAGAAACAATTACTAGAAATAATATTTTCTAAGATTCTGGTTACTTCTATGTCGCTGGAAGCTCTGGTTTACTGCATTTAAGAAATAAACAAAGCAGTTATAAACAGCATCATTTTGAAGACAAATCACCTTTCTGAATCTTCAAAGAAGCAATCTCACTCAGACTCAGGAAGATCTATTGTCCTCTCATCCCTAGGCACAACTCCCATTAAAGCAGATCAAGAAGGGAATACATTTTCTCCTATTTGGATTTTTAAAACTATTTCAAATAAGACCCATGAAGAATATTCAGGCTGTGTTAATGGACAAGCCATTAAAAAAGAGAACAAAGCACACATTTTATTGAGCAGGGACAGCAATATGTGACACAAGGGCGGCTGCACAAGCACAATTCCATTTTTCTGGCTTCTGTGTATCACCCTTGTCCAACAGCACTGAGGTGAAAAATAAAAAACAAAAAAAAGAAAATAAAAATCAGGGTTTAAGACTCTGACCCACAGCAGAAGACCAGCAGTGGGACTCATTCTGGGATCTCTGCAGTCAAACAGAAAAATCATGGAAAGCAACAAGAGGCATAGAGTTGTCAGGAACAACATCCCATCCTCCTTGTAGATAACCTTCATTTAAAGCCCATTAACCTGCTTCTGCCTCAGAATCCATAACACGGACATTTTAACTTCAATGATACAGTAAACATGACTATTGGGCTAATATAGAAATTTTTATCCCTCCACCGTGGAAGCAACAGATGTTACTTTGTGTTTTTATATGCAACAGCCTCCCAATCAGCTTGAGACAGAATTGGAACAGGTGGGAACTTCAAAAATGTATGACCAGCAATTTGTACCACAGGAAATGCTGACTTAATTTAGAAACATTCAGTGGAAAATAAGATAATGTCACTTTTGGCTTTTCTCACTTTTTAACGTGCCCCTGGACCAGACAGCAGCGAATATACACACATAACATACAAATATATCCTACATACCCTATGGAATCTCCCTGCACTACTTCTTCTGAGGGGTGAACAAAGAGCATTCAGTACTCCAGGCCTGACAGATATTCTCAGCACCCCAGAGTAGCTGCCCTCCATGTGCTCTATTTGTTTTGGAGTGGAGCCAGATAAAACACTCAAAACTTAAGTTCATTTTTTACCCCCAAGTGCTTCTGTATTCTTTTACACTGTTATAAAGAAGAAAACGCATTGTGTAGTGTCCTGTTAATACTATGGGTTCATTGTTCACAGACAGATTGAAAGCTGTCTGGGAATAAATCAAAATAAAGATTTTTTTACCAAGTCACCGAAATCTAAACATTTTTTGTTACAACTTTATACTTGACATATAGAGCATTTATTATATATAATATCAGTGTTAAAGCTCTTTTATCCCTTCCTTCTGTTACCACATTTGAAAAGGGGCAACAAAGCCCAAAGTGTTCTGACTTTTGACCAGCTTCCTTTGTGTTTATAGTATTTTGTGCCATACATTTTTGGGTCTGAATATGCTGTTCAGGAGGAAAATTATGTCCCATCCTGCTGATACTTCTGTCCTTTGGCTCAACCAGTTAAATATTGTCTTCTGTGATGGATACGCTCAGCTCCTTAACCAAACCAGGAGCGGTTTGGTACAAGCTCCAAAGGAGGCAAAGGGATGAGCTGTAACCAGGCCAAGAACTTCTCTGGTTCCAATCTGCTCCCTCTCAGGAGCAGAGTGGCACAGGGAGCATCAATGCAGAGGAGCTTGGAACAGGATCACACTATTAGCACATAAACAGCAGGTGCCTTTTCCTAGACTCATTCATTGAGGAACAAAGAAACTTGTGCATACAAGGAGTCTCATGCATACCTTCTCCACCCCATGTAATCTGACTTTATGCCATAATTGTGACAGTCTGAGCAAGCCTTCTTCGAGTGCTCCTTCCCAAGTGGCCTGGCTGCACCAGCCAGGAGATCTCCTGATCTCCCCTGGGCTCACACACCTCTCGAGGTATTCCTTGAGGCACAGAGAACTTTCAGCAACAGCAAAACTTTGGTAAGTGACCACTATAATCAGTAACCTTGTATTGTAGTGCACTGTGATTTTGTCTTTGTCTAATTTTGAATTTTGTCTTGTTCAAATGATTGTGCAATACAGTAATGGTAATGTCATCACTGAACTTTGTTAAGCCATGCTTTAACAACATATTTCAATTTCAAGTAAAAGTTTGTGACACTGTAGCTTGACTGCTGAGAAGAATTACATATAATGAGAATTTGTTATTTCTTGGGTGAAATGTATTTAGTTTAGCCACTTATAAAAAGAAAACTCACAAAAAGAATGATTTCCCCAGAACATGATGGCAAGAAGGAAAACAATAGGTTTCCTTCCTAACCATTTCCAAGGCTGTTTCTTAACAGCTTCTGTGTTAGGGAACAGCCCTCTTTCTCCAGCTACAGCAATAACAACAATCTCTTCCACATGAGGACTTTCTTCTCTGTGACCCACGAAGAGGGCAGATTTATCTTCCTGTCTCCTGACTCTCTACTTCTGTATTGTGATGTACAAATACAGCAAAATATTACTTATGTTGGTCAAAGCCATTCCTGTTTTACTCCCAATTCAGCTCAGCAATGAGATTGGTAGCTATTCCCATGTTACCACTCAACAAGAAAAAAAAAAAAAAAAAAAAAGATTTTCAATTTCTAAGGCCAATAGTGACTTTTTTTGTCCAGTCTCCAGCCCAGTCAGTGGTTGGTATGTAGGACTGTGTGTACTTGCTGTAGACTCTGAAGTGTGAAGGACTTATTGGCAGGGCCTCACTGTGCTAATCTGATTTTGTATTACCTCTGTGGACTAAGTTGTTTTGGTAAAACTCTCCCCAAGAATATTAAACTGTGAGCAACTGTACCATTTTGTATGATTCTTTATCTGAATCAGTCCTATTAGCATATCATAAAATATCCCCCTACTTTATCACATGCATTATTTTCTTCATGGCACCATTGAAGAAAAGAGTGCCTACATATAAACAGTAAAATTAGGGGGCTGAGGTTTGTTTAAGGTTCTTTCTGGTAACTTCTGTGCTCTTTGTCCTTAACAGCTGCCTTTAACAGGAGGATTTACAAAGTCAAAGCACATACTAGAACTGGCCTTTTTCCATGGATGGGGAAGGTCTCAGCTTCAGCAGTGACCCTGTTCCCAGTACAGGGAGGCAGAGCCTTCACCAGAAGAAACAATTGCACACCACCTTGCCTAGTTCTGCTGCCTAACACAAATATCCAGAAACTCATTATTTAAACCACATTAACCATATATATTTTCCTCTCCTTTGCATTATATGCACTGTGCTAAACTGAATCCATTTCTTTTTATAGTGTGTAGTTCCATTTTCTGACTTGAGTTCTCTGACAATTTTTTTCTTTGTTGCAATAAGATCCCTCCCAGTAAAGAGAGCTTCAGCCTTTTCTATAGAGAGTGAAATTCTAGGTGCTTTCAAAAATAGAAATACTTCAATTATTCTTTGATTCTTTTGCACCTCTATAACATGCTGGAATTTCATTTAGAAAACCATCTCCACATAAAAACATATCATTTGGCAACCTTGATGCAGACTTTTCTTCTGTTTATGTGAAATATGCAGCTATTTCACCCATGTATTTTAACCCAGACTCTACATTCTTTACCATCATTCTTTGGTTCACAAGCTTAAAAAAACCTTCTTTAGATCTATTTCCCTGCTGTCATATTTTCCTTTAGATATATTCTGAAGAAAGCCTCTTTTTGTGAATTGAAAAATGTCATTGCATGCTTTGTACTGTCTAAATTTTTTTTTAATCTTATTAATACCAATAGTATAATGTATTTGAACACCACAATATTTTCATAAGATTCATTGGGGGTCTACCTTTCTCCAGCACTACTCTAATGTTCAGATAATGAAGCATGGGGGCTGAAATAGATAGCCTGCTGACCACCTGAACCCAGAAAGATTAAAATGTAGGATTCAAAGCTGTTTGAGGGCTATGCCTTCTGGAAGAAAGATTCCTGTAGTGCTCTATCATTAACATCTAGACACTTGGTACTGGAAAACCCTGATGAAAGCAGGAATTCAATTGCTGCACATAGCCAAAAATACACATCCAGGCAAAATGCTAGGGACAGGAATAAGGGTTATTGAGATACACTTATACTATCAATTAAGCTTTTTGAAGACATTTCTTTTTCTTTTGTTAAGATTAAACATTTAGGTAGCTCAAAAATGAGCAAATAGCTGAAGCAAAATACCACCTCCGGTATTTTTGTGAAAGAGGCAGAAAATGGCACCAACAAATATCAAACAAGAGAACAACAGCAATATGCTGATAATAACACTTCTTACGAAATTTTAACCTCCAGAAATCAGGTGTCAAGAAAAAGGAATAATTAATGAATTGGAATAAAGGCAATAGTAAGATCAACTGCAGCAAATACATTGTTGTCAGAAATTATTTTTTGCAAACATACTGGTGACAGACAGGGAACTGCAGGGGATTTTCAAAATTTCAAATTGCAGGTTTTATGAGAGCTATGAAGTAGGTGGAAAACACAAAAGATTCAACAACAGTAATTCTCATCAAAATTGGCTTTAATAATGAAAGCTGTCAAAAACCTTAAATGAAAATTTTGTGAATGTCTAATTACTTTGAAATAGCTGCAGTCAATGAATTTGGAGGCAATACTTTGTCTTTGGTTTTTTTTTAAGACTCCTAGAAGTTAAAGACTTTGTCCTGTATCATAGCCTATGATGGTAGGTAGCCTATGACCATAGGTATTTTCTATAGATTATCAGAAGAGATCCCCTCTGTCTTCCAACAAAGCAAAAAAACTCCTGGAGCTTTGTCAGGTGGCTTATTGAGCTCACTGAGGTTGAGGCTTTACTGAATTTTCAAAATAAAATTTACAGACAGCTGAACAAGAGCTGTCTACCTGTACTACTTTAAAGGACTTATTTGATTATCAAAACACAACAACATTAATAAACACTCTTTAATTCTGAATGTAACTGCCCTTTGTTATCTTAAATACGCTTTGTATCTCCTTGTCTTCTCACATCAAACACACATTGTGATTGCAGAGTGCAATTTCTGGCTTACTTCCTCAATGTTGTGTCCAGATGTATTGCACAAACTCGCTGATGAGGACCATTTATTGTACCTGGGAGCCCTGAGAATTTGCTTCTGTATGGAATATTGCTGCCAAGTCAGAGTCATCTGCACTTCAGAGGAATATAAAGTGGTAAAAATCAAATTCTGCTTGACACCTTGATCGTGCCTTGAGGCTACAGATCTGATGGTTTTTTGATTAGTGAAAAACATTGTGGTTGTGAGAACAGGTGGAATATGACAATTCAAGATGTTCCTAAAATGTAGTAAAAGATAAATAGACTTCAGAGCTTTTGACAGGTACTTCTAAGAGACAACCAAAACCACTCAAAGGCTTTTTGGCCATGAATGAAACTTTTGGTAATCCATAGGCATTGTGACAAATTGTCAACTCCCCTGCCTTATTTTTAGGCTCACTGGAATTCAACCTACCCTCTCTGCTCTCCAGGCTGTTGGGATACTTCTTTAGCAGTTACAAAGTTGGATGGGCTGCTATTTATCTTGCTGTGAAGGAGAGTTTTCTCACATAGCAAATCTGCTTGCAAGGTGTTAACATTCCCCATTCCCACTCAGCAAAACACTTACCACGAAACAGATGCACCAAAGAAGATCAAGTTTGTACTCCTAGTTTAGTTATCAGGCTTCACTTTCAACAGATCTATGTGGATCTGTGTAGACACAATTCAGATGAGAAGGTAAAGCAGAGCAGACCAAGGAACAGCAATCTGCTGTCCTCTAAATGCAGTAGCTGAAGTAAAGTTTACTTCCTCTCCTGTACACTGAAACTATATGCTGTGTTGCCCTGGCCAATCAGAAGGAGAGGATATCAAGATTTGCTCTATTTTTACCAGGTGTTCATGGCCCCATGAGTTATTCCCTCCTACAGCATCACTGCAGAATTTAAATGTCCTGTACGTAGGAGAGTTTTCACTGCTTCTGTGCCCTACAGCGAGTAGGAACTCTCTATTACGTGCAGAGCCACCAAAGAAAGGCTGTGCTAAAAGATGGGAAGGAAATGCAAACACTACAAAAGAAGTTGGATAGGTTTTCAAGGCAAAAAAATTGCTTTTGGGTTAAATAAAATAAAAAGTAGCATCCAAGTTTGGTACCACCACCTAATATTCTCCTATTTGTAGTAATTCATCTTAAAAGAGGCAAAAGAATTTGATTGGCCACAGCTGAACTGTGCTGACTTCTTTTGAAGTATATGTCATCTTAATCCTCACAAACCCTTTAACGGTCCAAAATGATCATTGTTGTCAGGTACATTAGTACATTATTGCCAGTATGAATTCTTTCTGTTGTGAGTCATCCAGGAATTTTAGCAAAAAAATGTTTGCCAAGGAAAGATCACAAATTGAAGCACCTGATTTACACTAATAAATTCACTAGGAATGTCTTTCTTCTGAGCATAATGAGTAGTCATGAGCTTTTATCACTATGAGACTAAAGAGAACTAATTTGACAGTTCTGCCTTCAGTCCTCTTCACACTTATTTTATATCAAAATAACTCCTCTGACTGCACTGAGATTGCTTCTGCTTTGTACCAGGTTTCGAAACTAATCATATCCAAATTCTTTTGTTTCAACAATGTCCTCACTTTTCCTACACATTTTAGGAAATCCTGAAGGATCTGTGACTGGGACCACCCTTGGTTTGTGTGTGCTCTTTTGAATGGAAAAGCTAAGCAAATTAGACTGTGCAAACTCCCTCGATGACTTGACAAGAGTTACAATTCAGGGCTGCTTTTTGGAAGATGTCTCTTGTAACTTAAGGTCTTTCATCAGTACTAAGCAATCCTTTAATCAGTGCCTTCTGTCCTCTCATGTAAGTAAAAATCTCATCCAAGGAGCTGTTGAGGACAGAGACAGGCAGATTTTGCCAACTCTGCAGTTACGTGCCTGCATAATTTCTCTGCTTTGCTTATTTGTACATATGCACCTGGAAAGAAACAAATGTACCTACAGGAGGTACTGCAGCCAATGCCATACCCAAAATGTACCCAGGCACCTCAAGTCCCTAAGAAAGAGAAATTTTCAGACTTTATTCAAGACTATATTTATGCAAGAGCTTGCTGACCACATTCATGCTTGTTTAGTACATGTATAGGATGCTAATGATATTAATCAAACTGTAACAGAACCGGATATTAATGCCAAAGCATTTAATGTAAACATAAAGGGAAAAGGCTTACCTGGGAACTCTCTGTACAAAAAAACATGCTGAGAAACAGGCTGAAGTCCCCACAAATGAGAGAGCACATGGCACATCTGTGCCTGTCCGTGACATGGGGGCTCCCAAAGGAATTTTGCTGTGATCCCCTTGTGGATTCATGCAGGTGCTGTTGTAAATTTCCTTCACTTAAAAATATGTGCTTTTTAAAATTTTTTTTGCAGGCAAATCCTCACTCTGTCTCTTCATATCAAATTATACCAAGCATTTAGGCCTAACACATAATATGGATGAAATTAGGAGAAAACCCCATAAATTGCCTAGGTTTTGTGGGGGCTGGTTACAATAATTTCAAGCCTAACATAATTTGATAACTATTTTCTTTCTACTGCTTTATGAAAAGACTCTCAAACAAAGCAGAGCTGGTGAAATTTCTTGTCTGCAATCATTTCAGATAAATCAAATAAATTACATGGCCAAAAGGTTACACAAATTATTTAAACATGTGAGTTAAGTCTTATGGGACCCATAAACATTTCTCAATGATGAAACATAACAATAAGAGTTTTCTTTGTGGAGGTTATGCTGAGGTTCTCTTGGATTCTTTATATATAAAACCATAAAAAGTGATTCCTGGGATATATATATTAAATTAGTTTCCCTCCACTCCTTACTTGTAGCTAATATTTCACTAAAATCTAATAGCATTGTAGCTATAAACAATACAATTTTCTCCATACAGGAATATGTTGAATGCTTACTAGAGCACTGAAAAAATAGAAAATAGTATCTGGTTATTTGACAACACACACACACACAAAAAAAAAAAAAAAAAAAAAAAAAAAAAAAAAAAAAAAAAAAAAAGAAAAGAAAAAGAAAAAGTGATACACATTGTGATTTCTTTAAAATATGGTCTATTTTTCAGTGTCTGAGTAGCGTGTAGCAAAAAAGGAGTGTTAAACACTAAAATACAATGGGAAATTCAGAAATTGCAATTAAATCTGTTGCAGAACAATTCTTTTATATTTCTATTCCTGGTTTACAAAGATCCCAGTCCCCTGTTCTTATTGCTATTTAAAGTTCCCAAGCATGGCATCACTTTCCTTTGTAGATGCAGTGTCCTCAAGCTAACATGCATCAAACATCATATGATGAGCAAATAGACTTAAAACACCTTTTCCTTCCTTCCAGGCTAAATACTTCTGTGGCTTATGAAATAAGATTGACAACACCAATACATTAAAAATGTTGTGCAACATCTTGTTGTGTGTGTACAATTTGTGTGTACAATAGGTATATGCAGAAATAGTAGTGAATGTTCAGATTATTATTTCTCAAAACCTGATCTTCCATTTTCGAAGAATATTAGAATTAAATCACCACAATTCTTGCAGAAAATGCCTGTCTTGTAAGGTCTTTATCCAGTATTAGTTGTTTTGTAGTCTTTGTAAGGGGTGATGAGACTTGTATCTTCAGCCACTGTCAAGATATATCCAGAGGTTTTTATTTCAAAACATCATTGATCACTTGCTCAGGAAAACATTACTACAGATTTCAATATGTAAATGTTACAGTATCAATTATTTATGTAAGGAAATATTGAGAATGAATAGCAAAACACAAACAACCATGGAAAGATGTATAGATTCAGCAAGGCTGATAGAATTTTACTTGTTGTTTTGGACAAAAATTGCAAATAGAAAATAGCCACAAAATTATAGATTTAAAACCACTAAAATTCAAGCCCCAGTAAATGAAACTATTTTTTCTTGTCATCCCTCAGGACCACAATGTTATTACATAAGGGGAACCGAGGAATAAGACATATTGTTTCTACAACTAATTCTCAGAAACTATTTATGTATTTTATAAAAATCAGATCACCTAGGGGTTGTTTTTCTCTGGATGGTATTGTTAAATTTATTCACTCTAAATATATGTTTCCAATATTCCTGCTTTGAAGGGAATGCAACATCTCAGAAAAACCCATTTGAATGTCAGCTATTTTGTGTCATCCTGTTGATAATTTGTCACTTTTACTATTGCACTTTCACACACATGAACAAAGGGATTATTTCAATTGTTTATTTCTTGTCTCATGCTAAATAGTCTTATGTGAAGAAAACTTTTTCAGAAGGGTAAAACATAGCAGGAACAATATTGTCATTAAAGTACTTGGAAGTATTATGTGCAAGGTCATTTATCAGCAGAACATGTGCATTAAAACTGCATTGAATTAGTTTATTTTGTTTTTGTGTTTTTTTTACTGTTTCATTGTCTATAAGATTCTAAAAATGAACTATTAGCTTCATCTATCTCATGTGTAATTTAAAACATTCAGTGTTAGTGTAGTGGATGCACACTCCCTTTCAGGCAGCTATGCCAGACTTTTATAGTTTCTGTTCATCAACACATTAAAATCCACACCTTGGATTCTCTTTCAGACAGCAATTTGCTGAGCAGAAACTACCATTAAATTTCTTTGAAAGAGCATTAAATAGAGAAAGTATCAAAAAACCCCACGTATTGTTTGAAATACACAGAGATTTTGGTTCAAACCTAGAACTAAATCCTATTCCTCTAATCTTGCCAAAATCTGGCTCAGAAGTGTGAAAATATTCCTTTTCAATTAGAGATATTTTGTGTCTGGATCCTTAATGTGGCCACGACCCTACAGATCTTAATAACAGAGTGTGCCTGATTTTAAATACAGATAAGATAATTTCTAATTCCCTAGTAGTTGTAAAGCAAGAGTTTACATTGGTTGCTGCTCTCTGACTCCTTGAAGCCCTTCACCTCATGAAGCTACAACTGTCATCCTTCAGGTAATTCTCATTTTTGGAACAGGCAATCTGTCAGTCAAGTCCTCACCGTGGGATCAGTGAAGGGGTTCAGTGAGAGAAGAGTTTGCTCCCATTCATCCAGCTATCCTGGCTTGATTTTACCCTACATCTTAAATTCTGATCATACAGCTACAACAAGACATGAAAAAACCCAGACACACCCACAGGTGGCTCTGTCTGGTTTTTCTGGGGGGTTGTTGTTTTGTCAATTTTTTGTCATTGTTTTGTTTGGTTTGTCAAGCCTTGATTCCAGCCAAGTGCTTTACATTAAGACACAGACCTCACACCTGTTTGATGGCCAGCAGAGCTATTGTAAATATAATCAATCTTAACCTAAACATACCTGTAAAATTTCTTTGTTAACATGTTCAGATTTGTACAAATAGATTCAGCTTAGCTTATAATCTCCAACAAAATATGTCTCTAGTCAGTGATGATACAGGATTTCCAAGCAGATTTTTCTCTTTGCTTTGTACTTGGGAGGAACTCACTCAACTTTTGTCCATTTTGCCTTTGGATTTCCAGCTGCAGCAGTAATTTTTCTGACACTCCTACTCTTTGCAAACAATGCAGGGATGAACTGTCCCACTCATATTTGAACAATGAGCATGAAAAAGAATTTTTTATTTTTATTTTCACCAAGCTGGCTATTTTATGATTGCTGGTGACAAACCCTAAAAAGCTTAGATCCAGCTGCCCATCTCACCAACTATTTTGTCCTTAGGTCCATTAATTAGTGGAAAAGCAGCATGTGAGTGCTGATGTTTTTCCATGGCTAACGTCCCCAAACACAATGAAAGCTGATGAATTTACCATGTTGTCAAATTAATTTATTTAATTAGTTGAATACAAATGTTTTACTTAAACCAGTTATGGCAATAGACTTTTATTGAATACTGAAAATGTGTACAATAAAGGGCAAGAACAAAGAAACAAATCATGCAGGGGTTTTACCAAACGGGTCTCCTGAGACAGCACAAAGGAGCCACAATCACCCTCAGGAGCTCACTTTTTATGGATACATGCTCTATGGTGCATGCAGACCTTCCATGGGAAACAAAAAAGCCTGGAAAAATTCATCTGGAGACAACCAATACAGCCAAAGACATTTTTGAATAATGTTTGCTTCTTATTGTCAAAATGTTTATAATTGTTTATCTCCTAAGCTAAAATATTCCTGTTGCTTGAATAATGCACTTGGGGGAAAGGCAGGATGGAAGCCAAGCATGCTGCTTCCTTGAAGAACTTGACCCAACCAAAGGATTTACAGTTTTAATGTCTTAAAAATTATTGTTTTGGCTGGCCAGACTTAACATGGGGTGCAGCCTGCTGACTACAAGTGACACAACACTGGGTCAGTACTTGGTATTCAGTATCTTGGTGTGCAGAGGGAAAACTCTACCACAGTCTGCCAAGTGAGGGAAGCTTATAGCCCCAGCAAGAAGACACTGTGCCAGTTCATCTTTGCCACGAGGTGATGATAATGGTTTTCCCATGGAATCAAGAACTCTCTGACAGCAGCATAAAAATGAAACCGGGTCAAAACACAAATTGTCCTGTGGTTCACTTGGTTTCCTGATGACACAAGAAAGAAAAAAAATCTGTCTGTACACACACTGCAAACCCTTTATTTATTTAGCTGTGGAAAATTTATTTTTCTGTGAGCAGAATTTGAATATAAATTGAGGTCCAGATTCTTTGACGTGGGTAATCAACACTGAGGTCATTTGCAGTTTCCTAGGAGGACTAAAAGAGCAGCACAAAACCAACATCCTCAGCATCTGAGAGCTTTACCTTTACAAAGTAGAGATGAATAGTGACAAGCTGTCACAGCTTGAGGAACGCCACAAAGGAAAATGGGAGAGGAATGTCTCTGCACTACTCCTGAAGTCAGAGAGCTGGTACCACTCTGCGTCCAATACTTATGTTGCCTTAAAATCCATAGTGTGCCTAACCCTACACTAGTCCTGCCACCAAGAGAAAAAACATTCCAGAGTGGATAGAACAGCAGTTTTATTGTTCTATTATACACCTTTATGTGTGGGTAGATACAGCATGGCACATAATCAAAGAACTGTTGGGGCTGGAAGGGACCTCTTGAAATCAGCTAGTTCAAACTGCTGCTAAAGCAAGGTCAGCTTGGGATTTTTCATTGTCTTAGGGATTTTTGTGTTTTTTTTTTTTTTTTAACAAGTAATTCAGGATACTTTCATGAGAAAAAATTAAATACATGACTGTAGATTCTGCAAGGATGGTATTGGAAGCTTGAGAAGGTAAAACCTGACAGCCTCATCTGTATTTTCCAGCAAAGTGCTCATGAAGAGTGACCCAGCCTGTCACTGGAACAAACCTGGATTCCTTCCAGAGCCATTCTGGAATGAGCTGGTGTCTGTGGAGCAGAAAAAATGGGCTTCAAAATCCAGGGGTGATGACAGAGCTCTGTGATTTTACCCCACAGACTCGTGGGGATGCATGACAGAGTCCTGCTAATGCACCAGCACTCACCTCCCTCTGCAAAAAGGGCTTTTCTCACTCTGACTGAGCTCTGTGAGAGCTTGATGCTTCCTGAGCATTTGTTACCCTCCGTGTGTGCTCACACAAGATGCCAGGGGCCTCTGTGCCAGAACAAGTGTCTTGCTTGCTCTTCTGTCACCACAGCTTTGCCTTCACACTCCTGACTGAAATAGCTGTGCTGGCAGAATCCAGGGTGGATCTGTGCTTGGTTCCTGGAAACAAAGGAAAAGCACTTAAGGGAAAAGAATGTTTGAATAAATTTGAAACGTGCTGAAGACTGAAATACAGGATAAAATTTAGACCGCTATTGTTGTTACATAGCTTGACATCTGAATTCTTGCTATTCTATTCAGGTTCAAAATCCCCCACCTCATTGTGATTGCTGAGTGCTTGTTGGCACAGGTTGAGATTTTCAAAGGACTGTAAGGGAGGATGAATTTCAGTGAGATTTGAGCAGCTGATTCTCCCATGATACCTTGGTAATGCCTATACACGAAATAAGTTTTTATTATGTTTTAATTAGCTCCTATTTTATTCTGATTTGTTTTTATATGTACTTAGGGTTCAAACACCAGAAATCAGCCCATAGTGCTGAGAAATTAATTGCTGATGTTAGGTCCTTTTCTAAGATTAACAATTGCATCAGCAAACACACAAGCACACACAGGACATGCTGCTTTTATGAAAATCACAGTCCATCTGAGGGTAAGGGCAGATAGTATTAAATGAACAGAGAAGGCCACTTTGAACAGTATGTCCCCAGACTGAAATACAGGACCAACTTTGAAAAAAAAAATCACAGATGGCAAGGCTCTGGCTAAAGAAAATCTAGTTATAGCAGAGGAGGAAAACATATGTTCCAGATACATCCTATAAATAGACTAGGTACTCTTATGGGATATATCAGCATTCAAAACAGCAGCAAAAGAAAAGGCCAGAATAAATGGGCAGGTTTTGGGGGGTTTTTGAGTCCCATCAGTCTCCTGCATGCATCTAGTGGCATTACAGAAGAGGCTTTTTTATTTCATCATGTGTTTTAAAATCTAGTGTTTGATTCAAAATAAAGCTAATTTGCATTGGCACAGCAACTTAACTCACTGGTGTATTATTACTGTGTAAGCAGGTGTACCAGCAACTGCAAATAAATGCTTGCTGATGGAATCCCAGCAGGGCTTCTGATGAGTTTTCATTTTGTTGAACCTCACCCAGGAAATTATTGTGTAAAAAGCTTTGCTCTTAGTTCTTTGCCTGAAACATTATTTAGCTACACCTGGCCAAATTCATGGCAATTATAGTAACTGCCCATAGAGGACGCAGGAAAAATCCCACCCCTGTTCAAATCATTGCCTCAAAACCCACATATGAGCAGTGAAAATATCCCCCTCAGATTCATATGCACAATGAGACTTCTGATCCAAGTGCTGCTCACTCTATAACCTACATAGAGAAAGATAAAATGAAAGTTTTAAGGTGGAATCTAGGATACTTACCACTGGAATATTCTAAGTGAAAGTATTTTAGAGTGAAATATGTAATTCAAAGAAAAAGTATTTCCTTTTATGATGGTTCTGGCAAGACATTCGATTATGTTGTTAGAGTTCATTTTCATTTTATTATTTGGGCTGAGAGCATATCTGATTGTTTTGGTCTTTGAGGCTTATTTGATTCAATTCAGAGTACCTAAGAAATGCTGCAATGGGCACTGCATGTCCCACATTCTATAGCCTCCCATGAAGGAGTTATTTAGGTCAATCTTTCATACCTACAGTAAAAAGGAGGAAAAAAGTTTTCAGTAAAAGGCTGAAGAATAGCTATTGATGCTTTCATATAGATCCTCAAGATTAACCACCTAAATCCACTGCTATATTAAGATTTGCAAGTCACTTTCAAATATTACCAGGGTGATTATTTGAAAGCCAACAAACAAGATTGAAATAAATATTTCCCTTTCCTACACTAGCAAGTGGCCATTTACCAAAGAGTGGGGATTGAAATTAGTTTTCCTATTGATTGCCATGACTCCTTATAAATTCTTCTAAGTGATAATGATGAAAATTACCATCCAATGTAAAAAAAATTTATAAAGTTCTTTAAAAAAGACTGCTATGAAAGGTTCTGTAGAGGAACTACGCTAGTATTTCAGGAGTATACTGACCTACTTTTTTTAAAAATCCCACTCTAAAGAAATATCTATACACAATATGAATTTTTTCCAGCTTAAGGCTAAATTTACCTTCCTGCTTAATTTTAAAATGACATCCTATTGCGCAAAGTTATTACCAGTTATGTGAACATCACTGGGCAGAGTTTCTGCAGGATCCCGAAGGGACCAACACAACCCCTGTACTAACATAAGTGTCACCTGCAGCACCTGGGGGAACTAGTGCCTTGGTATGATTTATAAGGGCATCATTCTGAGCTCCATCCAATTCAGCACACCAGATTAAATAAAAAAAGTAAAAAACATCCATCCTCTGAACAGTCTCTGCTTCACAGCTCAGCTTTTAGTACTTAGAGCATTCAATACCCTGGCAAGATTTGCAGAACCATCTTGCCCTGCTGAGAAACCCCGATTTGGAAGGAGAAATCAGAGATCATCACAGATGTCAAGCTTCTGGATATCACTTCAAGAGGCTTTTCAGCTGTGGAAGTACTTGTGCATGGCCAAAGGAAGAGAGGGGGGATAGCACAGCCACTTCAATGTCTACATACACACCTAACTCCTTTTAAAATCTGTATGGAATACTTTGTGGAGGTTCCTATGTATATTAAAAAAAGTCACCATTGGCTTTGGAAATGCAAATCTCTCACACCATTTAACTTCTTTTTCATGGCTTATCATGAACTTGCCTTTCATTTTAAACAAGAAGCAGTGTGTGAATCAGAGTATAGAGCAAAGGTGTTTTTAGGAAGCCATTATGTGGGTACTGCCTTTCCTAGGATATGAATTGGAGTTTTTTACTTTGCAGTCATTTGGGGAATAGTGCCCTAGGTGCCATCACATGGGTGCTTTGGAACCTCTCTCCTGGGAGTCAGCTGTGATTGCAGCCTCTCATCTCTCTCAAAAGTACCTGCTTCTGTTCCTCAGCTCCTGCTGACCTCAGCACTCAGCTAAATGTCCTGCTCCCTGCAGGGGCTACAATCCTATTTTTCCCCAGAAAAACAGGCTCCTGATACCTTCTGGCTGCTGACTTGGCTCTGTGGGAAGTTATCTCCCAGCTCTGTGATCCCACTCTCCTGCAAGCAGGGCAGGGGCAGGAGCTGCTCCCTCTCCTGCAAGCACAATTCCTGTCTATTTACAGAGCTGTGATTCACAAATCATGAGAACTCCAGATTTAGCAGAGCAAATTATAGAAAAGCAGAAGTCCTGCTCCTTCTTCCTACTTGGCCTCAGGTCTCAAAAGAAGGCTGAGACTCAGCAAAAGCAAAAACCCACCAACTCACCAGAAGCCATGTGCAGACTGGGGAAACCTTCTCTAGAGGAAAATATGCTATTTGAGGGGGAGGGTTTGTGTGTGGTTTTGCTTTTTTTTGGTAGCTTTGATTTTTTAAAATTTAATTAGGGAAGTAATGAGAAAGCAAGCATGTGAAACATAGAGTTCATTTAAGAAGAAACATGTAATCAGAATTTTTATCAGGCCATCCCAGAGGAGATGTGATTGTTACCTGGACAAAAATGCTTTATCTCCCTTACTGAGATCTGCACGATAGACTGACTGGCAGAGCTATTAATTGATTCTTTGTATTTCTGATCTCACTAGGGCCAGCAAGCATTCCTAATGGTTTCTAATTCCTCATCATGACATCCATTGTGTTCACCTCTGAGATGTCTAAATGAATTCCGTCTATAATGGCAATGTTATGTAAAATGCAACATGACAGGAATACTTAGAATTGTTCAAAGCTGTGCTGTGGAAACCAACCTTATTTGTGCCAGCCTTCCAATATGGGATTTGCATCTTTTGGTTTTCTACAGGCACATTGAGAAACTTGACTATGTAAGGGTTTAGACATTGCAGGTGGGATAGTGTTATATCCCTTGTGGCTCCACAGAAAACCAAACACAAACTAAAATAATCTATACAGGAAGAACAGGCATGCTGACAGAGATTGTTTGACATTAGAAAGGCACAGCTACAGCTGCCTACTCTTTGTTAAAATGTCTACAGTAAATCTGGGCTAATGCTCACACACGAAACAAAGAACTACCACAGGACACTCAAATAGGAGAAATATATTCTGAAAGGTGTCAATTTAAGTAATTTAACTACAGCAAAAGAAAAACAAAACATTTCTTAAAATCTGAGCCTTTCAATTACAGAAAGCAGCTGTGAGAAAATCTAACCTTTCTTTGAAGCAGAAAAACACAACAATTGTATGATATAGGCAAGAAACTGTATTCCTAAAATAAATTCTTTTCTTATATATTAAAGTGTCAATAAAAGAATCAAATCTATTCTTCCTTAATGTGAACTCTCAAAAGAGAAGGGTTGGACTAGATAATCTTTAAAAATCTTTTCCAGCCCAAGTCATGATTCTGTGAATCAGTGTTGTAGTTTCCAGCATGGCAAAATGACCTGTGCTCATGGAAAGGTGTATAAAACTCATTGGTTCATGGGTGTTATTTTGCTCTGGTGCCAAACAGGAGCTCCCTCAATGGGCTCACCCAGCCTGGGAAGCAACTTTTAAAATCCTGCAGGTCATGCAGGAAAATTGGCAAGACACTATTTCATGTGAAATTTCGTATTTCACATGAAATAGTGAATAGAAATATTTCACGTGAAATTTCATATTTCACAATAAATGGTGAATAGAAATATTTCACATTTCATATTTGACATGTAACTCAAAAGGTGTGCCAAACTGTGCTGAAAATAAACTTAATGTATTCTTCTCCACTGAGAGGAGGGAATCCAAATTTCCCTTGGGTTTACCAAATGGCTGAGAACAACTGCCTGGGCTGAAAAACACAAAGTGAGGAACAACATGAACACAAAATGAGTATCTGTGATGCACCTTTCTATTACAAATCTGAGAAAGAGACCCACAGCATTGCTGAGCTGCATTCACAAATAGATTAACTACTAGAATATGAACATGGAGAAGCATTCATTCTTTGTTTTGCACTAATGCAAACATCTGCAAGCCCTATTTTTTTTTTTTGTCAGTTAAACTGCTAGTAAAAGACTCCTTAAAATGAAGAATTGAGAGAGAGATATTGTATTAAACCGACGCTACTTTAAGAGCACATAGATCATTGGTTCTTTCATATCGTCACAAAAACAATAGATCCTTTCCTAAAACATATCAAAGCAGAAATATATGAAGAACCTCGAGGGGCCAGAAATGGGAAAATATAAGGTAAGATCAGAAATATTAAATGGTTTTTAAGCATTTTGTTTTTTATCATAAATTTTGGTATTTGGATCTCACTCTAGTCTTTCTCAGCAGAAGCTCTGAATCAATTTAAAGTGCAGGCAGAATAGGTTGTGAACTGAATGCAATAAATGAACAGCAGCAAATTGTCAGGTTCTTCAGCTGCACCTTAGGCAGCACTCTAGGTGGAATTTTAAGAATAAAATACCCTTGCTACTAATAGTGTTGTATAATGTCTTAGCATCCCCATTGGGTTACTGGGATGTGGCCAAATATCACAAGGATTTGAGGATCTGGCATCTATGAAACTTCAACGTGATAAACCTACCAGGAAAAGAAGTAGAAGTATTATCAATGAACAGATGGACTGCTGCACACACAGGAAAAGAAAAATCAACACACCCTCTGAAGGGGAAGTCCAGACTTACAGACTGTTGGATTTTTTGAAGGAGTGAAAAGCATATGGCAAAAAAAGGTTTTGTTAATGCTAATCTTCATGGCTCCCAGAAAAGTTCTCACTGTTGGCTCTAAAGGAAAATATAAAATCATGAAATAGGAGCAAAAGATTTTCTATAGATAAATAATTGTTCAAAAGAAAGAAAAAAAGGTAAGAGTAAATGGGAAGTTTTCACAGCAAAGGAAAAGCCCACAGGGAAAGTCCACATTCTTTTGCTTTCTGGCATATTCATAAGGGATCTAGGAAAAGGCCATGACAAAATTTGTTGATGATACCAAATTATTAAGGATGATCATACAAAAATTGAGTGAACCAAATGATAGCTAATAATAGCTAATAGCTATTATTATTAGCAAATAGCAAATAATAATGGCAGTTGAAATTCAAGACAGGTAAATGCAAAGCCTTACACAAAAATAATTCTAGCTTGATATATGAAATATTCAATTCTCAGATACCTATTACTAATTGGGAATGAGAACTTGGAGGGATAGCAGTTCTTAAGAGAATATTTGTCACTTTTTGGAAAAAACCCAAATAAATAGAAAAGAGAGCATAACTGTATACATCTGTAATATACGCACCATTAGAAATTATGTAAAGTTCTGATCATCTGTAGCCTGGAAAGGGTAACATGAAAGAGATAAAGATTCAGGCAGGAGCAAAAATGGGTGTGAAAAGAATTGAATCATCTAGGACCGATGGGTATGAAAAATTAAAAACAGTAGAAGATGCAATCAATAAAATCATGGGTGGCATTAATAGAATTCTGAAGAAAGTAGTATATCTTCCTACATAAGAACAAGGAAAGTAGCTATTATGTGCCAAATGTAAAACAAAGAATCCTTCTTCCCCATTAAGATGTGGGACTTACTGAAACAGGATGAAGTGAATGTTGAAAATTCAGATGCCTTCTACAGGTTAAATTCTTGACAGAAAGAAATTCTCTCACCTTGTATGAGAAGAAATAGCCTCTGACACAGGTAGTCCTTCAGGCACAAACTTTCAGAGTTTAAGAAGAAATTCTGCACATAATGTAATTACTGCACCCTTCAATTCACATATAATGGCCAGTGTCAAATGTTACCTCGTTGAACTGAAGAATTACACAGTATGACTATTCTTATGTCCTTATCCTAAACATTTCTCAGGAAAGTGAGGACAATGAATCCAAGGAAAAGTAGCAAATTAACTGGACTCTACAGAGCTGAAATGAAACTTGTAAGATAAAAGTAAGAATATTTTAGTGCACAGGACATACTTCCCAGCTCATTTGTATTGGATGTTCAATGACACTTATTTACTTCTTTTTTTCAACAGTTCTTAGCTGTCTGCAGGAAGAAGTTGAATCTGAAGATGCTAAGGAAAGTCAGGTAAGGATCACAAAGAAAAACAGTAAAGAAAATTTCCACAACAAAGAACAGGTAGCTTATTCTGAGTTTAAAAGACCACGTGAAATATAAAAAGAATAGCAGAATTATACAAATGCACAGCTGAGATTTACAAACAGAAAGAGTGAAGGAATTGTTAAAAGACCCTTTTTTATTGTTCTTCAGAATTGTGAATCTGACACTACTTACACAAGAAAGGACAGACTAAACCACTTCTTGCTTTTACCCTTCTCTTAAAAGCTTCAAAAAGATACCTACAAAATTATTTAGGTGAATTGTTTCAAGAGCTTTCAGAGAAATCAAATTAAAACTTCGAATTTTAATGTACCCACCATTCCAACATTTAAGAACAAGAAACAAGTAGATCTGGCTCAGCAAAGCCAGACTTCATTCTTCCTTCCAGCGACAATGTTATTTTTGTCAAATACTTTTCAAAAATAGATTTCTGCAAGATTCTCTTCATAATCCCATCACTGAAAATCCTGCTGGGCAGCTGTATAAGATAGTCACTTAAACTATTCTGCACAGGCACTGTGGACTCTGTATATGTGGTATTTTCTAGAGTAAATTCCTATATAAATATTTTTTACAGTCATTAGAGGGTTAATTGATGACAACAAAAACATTTATTTTCTCTTATGTGAATAATTATTGCATATGTCATTGTAAAGACTAAAATCCTGTGTGTTTCATTAAAGCTGAAAAGGCAGAATCAGAATAGACACACCATAAGGAAATGTAAGGCTTTGAATACAACTTTTTGTTTTATTTTTCAAAATACAAAGTCCTTGAAGTAGGGAAAAAACCAGAGAAACTTCTTAATTGTTACCTTGACAAGCTCCCTCTACATAATCAGAAAGAGATAAACCCATAAGGAGGGAAGAAAATGGAAGACAATTGTCATAGCAACCAGTTAAAGACATATTTAACACAGGAAACAATCAGATTAATCTCTGTTTTTAAGAACCACAGGACATACAGAACCACCCAATAAAGTAGCATGACTTTTTTTTTAAAGATAGTATACTAAATCTCACTTTAAAATTTGTAGTTTACTTTCAGAGCTTTTGATTTATTCGCTGCATATACAGCCTATAGGAGCATAAACAAAAATAAAAATAGCCAGGTCTTCTGTTTTTGTAAATTCCCTAGATCATAATTAGCCCAAATATTTTTGTCAGGTGACAAAGAAAAGATGATAATACTTTTAGATAATTTTGCACTGAAAATAAGGGTGTTAGAAGATTGTACTAGTCCGGGTGCAGAGACTAAACATAGAACCACAATTATCCTTTCCCATTTTGTTTCATGCCAAGTACAATGCTACAAAACCCTTGGCAGCTTGGAGTAATACCTTCAATTCATAAAACCACACTTCTGTTTTAATCTTGACACCAGCCATTCCCTTAGTTCCAGCCTCAGTTTTACCTCGTGCATCAATCAAGCACTGCTACCTTTGGAGGTTTAAGATAAAACCCAGAGCCTTATTTACTTTCCCTTTGGGTACAGTCCTGCTACAAGTGGCACTTTATGGGCTGTGCTTCTCAGGGAGGTACTTTCAGCCACCAAACACTGAAAGACTCATTAGCAGCTCTGGCTGGAGAACACTGCTGCTCATTAGTGAAGCTTTATTGCAAACAGAAGAGCTGCAGACAGCAAACATGTAATAAACTTTTCCACCCTTCTTAAAGAAAGCAAAAGTATTTAGTATAGAAGAAGCCTGATCTTCTGAGAAAAAGCTAAAAATCTTGCAAAAAGGGAACACTTTCTTCTGCTAGTAAATAGTTTTGATATTTTTCCTAAGTTTTCAGCACAGGAGAATTTGCTCCAATAATAGATTGTTCGCTATCCCTCAAGTTTTCAAAAACAAACTGCATTTCCTACAAATCCTTTCCACTGTGACGCTATTAATACTGAAAAAGTCAAGTAAAAATACTGCATGAGCTAAATAAAAAGGGTGTTTGTTACATAATTGAAGGTTGCAATTACTTTCTAGTAAGTTAAATGCTTCTATTTCAGATCCTTCAGGAAAAAGGCCTATTATTGCAACTATTAAACCCTGCATATTTCTGAAGCTTAAATTTTTACCCTCAGGACTTTCTTCTTCAGCTGCAAGAAATCAAAAATGCATAAACTTATTCCAGTAGAAAGGATGGGTTATAAATTTGATCTCACTCATTCATTTGCTTTAAAATGCTTTAACGGATCCTAAATTTTAAACCTCATTCTCAAATCCAACCCCAGGGCAGAGCCGGAGTGTTTACTGAAGCAGGAGCCTACATCCACACTTCTTCCCTCTCCTACACAAACCTTTGATTTTCTCTTTCCCCACTTTTTCTACACTTGTACTCACCTTCCACATCTTTGTTCTTGACTGGTTCTGGAAGTGAAATGAGTCACATTTTTGGAACTACCTAAGGCTCAGTTTTGAACTAAAACTTACAACAAACACAAAAAAGTGCCGGCAAATTCCTAGTGAGGGCAGCAGCTGAAACCTGCATTATAAAACAGAAAAATCTTTGCCTTCCACTCTTTCCTGACATGCTCCATTATGGTTCTCTGCAAATGGGCAAGGTGCTGGCCTAAAAGTAGCAGGGCAGGTGTGGGAGGCTGGGAGAATCCACGGGAAAGTGCATTAGTTGGGAATGGAATGGCCATCTGGAGTGGCAAAGAAAGTCCTTAAGAAACCACTGTGAATTTCACCAAAAATCCTGGTGGCCTCACTGCCCAATGACAGACAGAGAAAAGGGAACAGACTCTGGGCCTAGAGTTTGTCCATCACATGCTGTGAATGTAAATCCTAATAAAGATTTATGGCTCACTCTCTCAACTGTTGGATGCCTAAGACTCCTCCTGGCATTTTATATTCCTGACCAGCACAGTTTTTACTTAATGTGTTCAGCCTTTCATCTTGGAATAACTAATTCGTAAGTCAAATGCTCACTTATTGGATTTCAGTTTCATCATTTGTTGTTTCATGTCTTCTGAGGATTTTGTTAAAGCTCTTGATAAGAAGTTCATGCTATTTTCCTTTTGATACTTGACTGCATTTAATGAAGTTGCAACAAAGAATGTGTTGAAAGAACATGCATCTTCAGCTATTGTTGCTTTGTGTTTTCCTTACCTTTCATGTAGGATAAAATGCTATTATTTATTTTCTGTATAAACACATTGATTTATGATGGATTTATGTTGTGCTTATACAAAATCAGGAATAGCTGAAAATACTGGGGGATAAAATGTTAAGCTTAGAAGAAAGGAATTAAATTGTGTAAGTGCCAAAATTGCCAATTGTTACTGGAAAACAAACAAACCAAAAAAGGTTTAAAAAAAACCAAAAGCAATAATATTTTTCTGCTTATTTCCCATTGTGGGAACTGTGTACTATATATCAACACATACAGTTTAGATGAATCTCCAACCTGGAAACCCACAGGAAATTGAATTATTTTCAAAACCCTCAAAAGTTGGTGGTTTTCTTTTTCATTTTGTTATTTTTTAAACTACAATACAGCAATTATTCCCCTTATCTGTAGTTAGCCTCAAAATTATTGTAAACAAAAGCATCAGCAGAAAACTGTAATCAGCTCCAGAAGAATCCACATGAATTTATCTCCAGAAACTCTGAACAGAGGTTAATGAATGAACAGTCCTTGAACCTGCACTGTATCTTGAGCATATTTGCAAATGAGGGAGATCTGCAAAACAGCAGAACACAAGGAAACAACTTCCAAAGGGACTCAGAGAATTCCTCTGCCAAACCAACAATTCTCATGACCAAAAGTTACACAAAGTCCAACTGTAGCAAACACGGCCACTTTAAAGTTGATGAGCAAGAAATAGGTTATGTATTTGTGCATTATAACAGCAATGATCACTTGCAAGAACAAATCAGGGACCTGAGATGCTATTCACTTGCAAAACATTTTTTTGAAAAAGCATGACTAGCAAGATGACCAATGCAGAACTTTGCTTTGATAGCTAAGGAGTAAGCTCCATGTATATGTCCTTTCCCTTCAGTGCTGTTATCTCTAGTTTGTACTTTATTTTTAAATGGTTAGCCATTTCTACTTTCAGAAATAACAAAGAGATACAGTAAAAGAATCAATAAAAGGTATATCATTTATCCCTCTGAGATTTCTATGTATTCTAGTTAGATCTTGTTAATATTTTTTCCACTGATAACATTATAATCCATTTAAATAGATTTTTTCTGCTAACTAACCTAATAATCACCAAAGCAGTGAAATTACAGTGTTGTACAGCTGGGAGAAGTAACATTTGAAACAAAACAGACGATGGAAACTTACTATGTCACTATCGAGATAAGTAAGAATTTATTATGGTTTCAAATAAGCGTTAAAAAAAAACATATTGCCTAAAAGAACAAAATTACTAAGAAACTTGATTAAATCCTTGTAAAATGATATGTGAAAACTTTCTGAAAAGTGAACCAAAATGCAGCATAATGAGATGGTGCTCATATAATGTGAGCTCATATAATCTGAGCATCTTTTTTCCAGGGTGCTATGGGTGCTTAAGGTTTCAGCTGAATTCAAACAACTGAATAAATTATTAGAAGACATAGTGGTTGAGAGGTATTAAATATAGAAAAAATATTTCACTGGTTTTGGAAGTCTCAACCACATACTGGAAAAATACAATGCTGAGGTATCATTAAATGAAACCTCTGGAGATTTTCTACCTGGGGACCAAATCAACCTGTTTCAAGAGGGCTGTAGAAAACATAGCTCCAAATCCAATACAATATGACTTAAAATAGTCTTGTATTTAGAATAATTCTGTAAGCAAGTCTCATTTCATAAGCATATTTTGAAGTTTTAAAACAAAGAAGTGCACTGTCCCTTATTTCTTTTCAGTACAAATGAACGTGAAGTCACATTTTCTGACTTAAATCAAACCCAAAAGAACAAAAGAAACTTGTTTTGTTTGGAGGCTTTGGTTGCTTGGAAGCACTGGAGAGCTGAGACTAAGTCAGACAGCACAATTCATGGTTCATTATGTCTCCTCTGTGCCACTGTGACAGCTCAGTCATATGTCTTTAAATCTGCAAGCAGGAAAAATAAGTACTTTTGTGAGTAGTAAAATTTAAGAAGGTCACCTTCCTGTGTCTTCTTGTTTTATTTCTGAATCTTACCAATCTGTCAGGATTTTTTTTCTTTTCAGTGGGGCATTCACACTTCCAGTGTAGAATCTGGTGTCTGATAAGGCAGTTGAGCTGGTGTGACAGTCTTTATCAGAACATATGGGTTCAAAAATTTGTTTTGGAAAGATGCTGCAGCATTTAAGGTGAAGGAAGCAAACAGGTTTATATAGGAAAAATTCTGACATTCAGTCTCTATCTCTATGGTGCTTTTTATGGTTTTTTGTTTGTTTGGGGTTTTTTATCCATGATAGCTGGTAGAAAATTCTGGGTCTAATTTCCCAGGACTAGAAGCATGGTGTCATCTCCCAAAACAAAAAGCTATTGTAAAGTTGTGCATAGGTCAGTGAACAGGAAAAATCTGTGGGAAACAAAGTGAATGCTTTACTAAGGTCCAGGTAGACAATATCCACAGCCTTTCCATCATCCCCTGAGTGGGTCACCCTGTTGTAGAAGGAAATTGGAGGAGAAAAGATTTTGCATAATTATATTTTTAATATATTCATCTTTAAAGACATATGAACATCATAGAATGAAGTCACATGAGCCTTGCTAACCTACAGGAAGGATATATACACACACATACCTTTAAATCAGGAACTCCAGGACAAAGGTCTGTTTATGGATTAAATCCATTTTTACTGGGCTGGTATGTAATCTCCTGTCCCAGACTAATAAGATAACCAATAGAAGCAGGAAAGTAAAGAATAAAATCTCTGTGTGTGAGAGTGTTTGAAAATCATTCTGTATTTAGGCATGTTGGGAGTACTGGGCACTGATTTGATTTCACAATGCAAAACAGGCTGACAGCAGAGAACTCATTTATCCTTCACACTGAGCACAAAGTAAATATTCAGCCTTGTTGTTTGAGTGTTCTGTCTGGACACACTGCTCACATACTACATCTGACTGCAATGCTTTGACCCAGCTCAGCTACAGCTACCAGCAAACCTTTGTGATTTAAATTCCTCAGGCATTTTTCTCTTTATATCTTCCCCCAACCCCCTTGGCATGGTTATGGTGGGGTGTGCAGCCCCCAGAACTGAGGGGGATGAGGCTGGGGATGGGATCAGCTCCTTTCCCATCCTCAGTCCTGTGTGGTGGATGTAGAACAGTTTGTTCACACCCATCTGGGAACACACCACAATGCCACAATGATCAGGTTTGGTTTGCTGAAGATTTAACAAGTTGGTTTTTTTTTGTTTTGTTTGCAGAAGATTTAACAAGTTCTATGGAAGGGCCTGAACACCCTGGAGTGGTTCAAACACAAGAGACCCCTTTAACCCTCTGGTGGCCTCTGGCACTTTCCTGTTGGCACAGCTCTGGGTGGGACCCCCTGTAGCAACCCCAGCTGGGCCTGGGATCTGCTGCTCCAGCAGGACTGCAAACTCCCTCCTCCCTCCCTCCTCCCACAGACTGGTAATTAGCATGAGTGCAGGATTGTATTAATTGCAGCAATTGTCATGTTTAGATTCATGGGTTAATTGGTAATATCTGGTGTAACGTTTTCCCCTCTGGATATTTTTGATCACAGTAATTAACCTCCCTTATCCTGGGGAACAGATGCTCATTGCTGCATCCTCCAGCATCCCCCAACAAAGGTCCTGGGGGATTCCTCTCCAGGGGTGCCATGGTGGGCTCTGTGCTGCAGGGTGAGGATGCCCTGTGGCATGTCCCATCCATAGATTTAGCTGACATTTTCTCAGGAAGCTCAGGAAAGCAGCAGCCAGGCTCTCTTGCTGTAAAGTCACTGCCAGTGATGCACATTTGGATTGTTATGGCCAGCTCTGCTTTCCTATTATTTCTGTCATGACAAATGTGGAGATGGGACCAGGAGTGCCTTCTGCTTCCCCTCCTGCAGTATTGATGGTAAATGATGATGAATGTCCCTCTCTGGCTGTAGCTGGGATTGGAAAGCTGGAGATGGGGAAAAAAATCAGGTTTGAAAAGGTCAGCTCAGCACTCCAGCATGGCTTGCTGTCTACCCTGTGATATGATCTGTAAAGGCAGGTTTGCTCTTCCCACATTTCCAAACCTCCTCTCTCTCTTCCCAGTGTGGGGTACATCTCAGAAAAGCACATGCTCAGTGGCTGGAGAGCCAACTCTTCAGCCAGCAGCTCTACCTGGGTGATCCTTCTATATTGCTAACAAGAATTTGGATTTTATTGACTTTCCTCCCACTGGGCACAGTAACTATGGCAGGAGAATGGATAAGCTACGATTCTGTGGCTGACAGCCCCAGGAGTAAAACCATCCTTGGCATTCCTTGTGTTTCTATCCTCAGCCTGGGTGAGAGGCTGGGGTTTTCAAAGGTGTTGAACAGAGACCACCACAGGGCTTTGTTGCTCTCCACTTCCAATAGAATGGAGAAACCTCTTCAACTCAACTCAATCTGAGAAAAGCATAACTTGCTTCACTTTTGTGGCTTTGTCCATTTTCTGTTATAAATAGGAGGTAAAGCAACAAATCAGAAGAGCATCTGCAATGGTATGGGCCAGGTATGCATCAGTTAGAGCCACACTTCACAGAATTCTAGGAAATTCCATCAAAATAGCCCCTTCCCTCAGAATGGTCCCAAAATCTCATAAAAATAGACAAAAAAGTCCTAAAAATCCCATCAAAGTAGCCCATCAAAAATCAGCACCAATGCCATCAAATGCATGTAAATCCACACCAAAAATATTCTAAAATATTCCCAAATTCCCCAACATTCCATCAAACACAACAAAATTCCACCAAAATACCCTAAGTTCCAACCAAAATGCCCCCACATAGACAAAAAATAAATCCAAAATGTCCCAACATCCATGTGAATTCACATAAACTCTCACAAAGATATGCCAAGAATCCCATAAAACTCCAAATTCCACTCAAAATCCCATCAAATGCTGATCAAAATGCCCCTCAATCACCCCAAATGTACACCAAATACTTGAAGAATCACACAAATTCCCCCATGTCTATCTTAAATGCCCCCAAATTTGCATAAAAATCCCCAATGCACTCCAAAAATCCTACAAAAACCTGAATTCCATCAAAATACCACCAAATCCCCCTAAAATCAACAAAAGTAATGCAAAATTTAGCCAGATCCATGAAAAATACCCCAAAATTCATTAAAAATATGTGAAAATTCCCCAAAATTCTCCCCAGGTTCACCTAGGATGCCCCCAAATTTATAAAAAAAGTACACATTTCCCCTAAAGCATGACAATTTCAACCAACTGCCCAAATGCCCCGCAAATATCCCAAAATCACATGAAAAGCCATCCAGACACCCTACAGCAATAAAATTTGTCCCATTTCCCCCAAATTCACCCTATTTCCTCCCTATCCCCCAGTTTGGGTTCTAAAAATCAGGATTTCAGCCTTTAAACCTGGTTGTATCGAGTTTGTACCAGATGAAATATTAAAATTCAGATTGAACTGGTTGGAACTGGTTTGATCAGCTGAATCTGGTTTGATTGTGATTGGATTCACTTTAAACCAGTTTGGAACTGGTTGGATCAACCTGTTAGATCAGGTTAGGACTGGTGGGATCTGGTAATAGCCTGTTTGATCCAGTTCAAACTGGTTTTATCTGGTTTGAGGCAGTGAGATCTGATTTGAACTGGTTGGAATCGGTTGGAACCGGAAAGAAAAAGTAATGAGTCTGGAGCAAATAAAAAATATTCCTAATAGGGTTGAGCTATAAATGCATTTAAGTGATTGATTTTCTCTACATGTTTACCATCTAATCAAACAGGCTGCTCATTAAAAAATGAGTGTGCCAGGAGTCCAGGTCTCCATCTGAAATGCCAACAAACACACCTTGGCACAAATGCCAAGAAACAAATAAAAAAAGAAATTAGCCATCTAAATAGCATTTAATGAGGATTAAATGACAAAAAAAAAGAAACAAAGTAATAGTGGGAGAAGGTCAGGGGAAAAAAGTCAGGTAAATCTCCATCTGGCTTTAGTGCACAAAAGAAAAATAACAGATAAATAGATATTCAGCAATGAAGATGGGGGTATCAGTGAGTTGGAGGACAGAATTTGGTTGGACAGTGGGAAACATCTGGGCTCTTTTTGTACAGTGTAAATAAAACAGAAAAATTAAATACCATTATAGGATGGCAAAGAAGATACTAAAGAAACAGAACTAAAATCAAGCTCTCTAGGATTTGATTTTAATTGGTTAGCATCAGCAAACATTGGATTTTTGCTGGGCTTGACTATTTCTACAGATACCTTTTTCATCATTATAATTTCTGGACAGTACAGCACCAAGTGTTGACTTCCAGAGAGAAAGTTCTGAGTCTCTAAAGCTGTCCAACGAAGAAAAGGTTAAAACCATCCAGAAATTACAGTCACTAATAAGCATCAGCCATCAAACCTTGGTTTTACACATATTTTTAAAGAGAAAATACAAAATTTAATCCTGAATAGCTTAATTATAACACAAATATCAATGCTTATATGCACTAGAATGTAAAATGTGGAAGTAACAGAAATGGGGCAAGTACTACAGACTGACTAATTAATGCTAGGTACAATTATAAAGCGCAGTTATTTCAGGATGCAATAGTAAACAGACCACCAAATACCTCCTGAGTCAGCAAGGTATGATTCTGTGCTATTTGTAGATGTGGTTTTGGTAAATGGCAAGGATAGAAAAGGAAAGCTGATTGCAGAAAATAACCTTGAATGTGGTGATCATGAATTTAAACAGAGATTAATAAACTATGGTTTGCTATTTCAAAAAGACAGACTTTTGGATAGCAGAGTAATCTGGGCTGCACTGATCACTGAATGTCGGAAGTTCAGAACTCCTCCTAGTCAAAAAGTGAAAGAAAAAGCGAGGGATTCATGCTCTAAGGACACAGTCCCAGCACAAATTGTCTTCTCCATTTGCACTGATTTCTGCAGCTACATCAAATGCCATGATATTGAAGATGTAATGTACCCACAACAGTTCTGTGTTTGCAGTGCTCCCTGTTCATTTGTGTTCATTCATCTTAGAATGGGAAAATTTGCTCTCAGAAAGCCCAAGATCTCTGTACTTTATAAATAGTCTGTTCTTTTCTTAATATAAAAAATTCTCATCTTGACAGATGTGTTGATGAGGCAGAGTGCCAGTCTTTGAAAAGCACTTAGTATTCATCATTACCCTGATTATTGTGTCCTTGCATACTCACAAAGTAGTGGATATCAAAAATATTCTCATGACTGACCACAAAGAAAGATTTTTTCCACTTCAATATATGAGACAGAAACGAAATGTCTGGAAACCATCTCTAGGCTGCACAGATTTTCCCGTGTTCCAGCTGTTGCCATGAGACCTCTGGAATAACTGACCAGATGCCAAAAATTCTCAGAAGCCACTAATAGGCTAAAGATGAATGGAAAAACCTTGCTGTAAACAAATACATTATTAGCAGATGGAACATCCCAAATCAGTAACAGAAGAGGATGGTAACTTCTAAATGAACTCATTTGTATTGTATCAGTTTGCTGTGGGCTGTCAGGAGGAATTCTGCCATCTACCTGCCTGCCCTGTGAGGGCCTAAATGTGTGAGAAACACCATTTGTGCCTAACTGACACAAATGTCTGCACAGACAGAAAGTGACATTGCAGTAAAAGCCTTGATTACTTGTTTTTTCTTTTTAATCAGAGACTATAAAGGAAAAAACCTCAATTATTGGACAATCAGACTGAATTAAAGTAGAATAGAAAGTAGAGGAACTTATTTAGCCATTAGCAGAGAAGTAGAAAAAAAATATTAGTTTGAAACCAGACACAAATTTATGTTATCATTTTTCCATAACTTTTTGAAGAAGCACTGTTTTGGGTCACAACATTTTTGCATTATCAAAGAAAAGACAGGAGTGTTCACATGGAAGTGGACAAACTATATGCCCGAAACAGCATCCAAAACAAGGGAGTTTGTTTATCTGCACATAAAAAGAGGGACATTTCAGTTCAGTTTTCTGTTTCTCCCAAATGGTTACAATGCTAAGTTCTGTATGAAATTATCAAAGCATTTCAAAGCCCAGGTACCAGTTCAGGATCAAACAGAATGACTGTCCTCTGCAAATCTCAAAATTAAGACACAATTACTTTTTCTGTTATTGCATTATGCTGACATAACATCAATAAGAGTAAATGTGAAGCAAAATATATTAATACAGCTGATACATCTTAGTGTTACATCAATAAGTGACTGTGTCCCAACTTTAATATATCAGATTGATAAAATATCAGTGACTGTAACCATCACTGTAACCATCACTCTTGTAACTACAAACCTGTATTCGAACTGAAACTTTCTCATAATTCACTGATTTCTCATAATTCACTGATTATACATTTAAAAAAAACATAAAAAGGAAAAGATAAATAAATAAACGCTTCAGATTTTAATACCATCTATTTAATTCCATACTAAGGCTGCTTGCCAATTAGCCTTGAATTTTTTTTTACTGTAGACATATTTACAGGTCTCATTATATAGTTTACCATAATTTAATAAATTATGCTAAAATATCGTATTAGTTGCTTTCAAAATTGTCAACTTTGATATTAGCATTAATGACACGATTCCCAAAGATTCAATAGATAGCCCAAAGCTCAGTGGCCAATCTGTTATTAATTTTAACAGGTAGTATGTTAGACCTCTGTTGATATAGACACTATAAATTAAAACATTTTATCTCATAACCTACAAATATAAAATAAGTAAATAGGATCCTGTTTTGTTTGTTTGTTTGTTTGTTTACTATTTTATTTTGGTTTTGAAATAGCCATCTTGTGTTTTTCTCTTTTATGGTCATCTTTTCAAGCTAAGGCACTGAACAAAGTCACTACATGATCGTGTACTCTATAAACCTTTCCCCCCCATGTGTAGATAGGCACAAAACATGTATCATATGTGTCTTTGAGAAACAAATATGCAACAGTTTTCCAAAATTACACCCATGTCACCTGTTTTTCATCTCTTTGCACTGCTTAATTCTTGGATTAGCACAGGGATTAGATACCAATTTTGATGTAAATGGCTATTATTGTAATGCATTTAGGAGACCTACACATGCAGGAGAGGAAGGCAAGCAGCTCTGAGAACATAAGGAAAGAAGGAGTGAGAGGGATTAAGGACTAAGCAGCCCCAGAAAGAAGTAAATTAGTTTGGGAACTAATAATAAGGAGAGACAAGATGATTTGTTTCCATGTGCTGGGGTGATATCTTCTCTCATTTAGTACAAATCCATCAGAAGAGACTGCAAGCAGGACTTTGCTTTCATTTGGCTGTCAGTGAGAGGAAGAGGAACTGGTCTGGAAGACATTTGAGTAACTGCTCATAGAAGTAGCCCACAGGTCCCATTAATTATTAGTTCCTAAGGACAACCAGGAGTTTTTTTTTTTTTTTTTCATTTCTCAATGTGATTTTACACAGGCAGAAAGAGCCCTAACACCAACTTGTCCTTATTCATCAGCTCTCCTTGACTGGGGAGACAGAGGCCAGGAGGTCCTCAAGAATATGAAGAGGAAAAATAAATGGTGTGTTAGATAGGTGAGTGCAGTGCTGCAAAGTTAACCATGGCCTCTGAGCTCAGCCCCTATCAGTGATATTTTTGCCTGATGTCCAGGAAGAATGATGCATCTGGCTCCATTGATATCAGAGGGCTAATTAATTACTTTATTATACTATATTATTCTATATTATATTACCCTACATCTAAACTGAATCTGCACAACACCCAACTCAAGTGCCCAGAATCTTGTGACTGTCCACTGACAGTTCCAACACACACACCTGGATTCAATTGGTCAGTGAATCAAAACACTCCAGAATCCAATTACCAATTCCCTTCAGGTAAACAATCTTCCACAATGCATTCCACTTGTGAACCACGCAGGAGCAGCAAATGAGATAAGAATTGTTTTTTCCTTTCTCTGAGGTTCAGAGAATGTGAATCCCAGAAATATCCTTGGGAAGTTGTGCTTTGCATTTCTCTGTGAAGAGAAATGCGACTACAAGTCTCTCTGCTGTAACCTCATCAGCACTCAGAGGCAGGGGATGAATTCCACATGGGGAAAGCAGAGCGTGCCACAGAGGAGCTGTGCAGGGTTCCCCTGGGAACTCCTCTGCTCTCAGTGGCCAGTGGGAATCCTCCCAGGGAAAAAGGGGGAAGGAATTCCTGCTCCTTGCTGAGCACAGGGGCTGTAACTGCTCGCACAGGTGGAAGAAAACCCTCCAGGCACTCTTTGCATTCTCTTTTCCTTCTGACATTTTGCATCAATAAAAGGTCTACACAAAATGAGGCTCTTAAAAAAGAAGCTGAGGATTTAAAATGAAGCAGTTACTATTGCAGTCACGTTCCCACGGCTTCTGTCCTCACCCAGTAGCAGTTCCTTGGAAAAGAACTTTGTGATACCTTGCTTGTAAATTGTGTGATATAAAATTAAGTTCCTTGCCCTTCCTTGGCAAAAGGAAATATAAAAATCACAACTATAAATACTGCATCCATCATTTTAAAAATGTATAGCTTTTAAGACTGTATCACACATGGTGAAAACAGATCAGGAAAACAGATTGAGGCTTTTTAAACCATTGGTTTTATCCTGCCAGCTGCACTTATTCCCACTGTCATTTACTATCAGCATTTTAGTGTTCAAAAAAACAAGTGTAAAGGCTCAAACATATTCTTGAAAAATAGTATAAGCTGCATGCTAATGAAGGCACTCTTCCTGAGGGTCTGTCTCCTGCTATTTGTCAATAAAGACATTTAAGTTCCTATAGTAAATACCGTCTGCTCCCGAGAACATATTGCAGAGCAGCAATAAGAAATAGGAGGATAACAAGTATCAGGCATTGTTACTTTGTTAAGAGAAACACTGGAGACTCCCTCCATCAATCACCACCCCTGCCCCTCCAATCCTCCTGAAATTAGCATCTAAGTAATTCATGTGCCATTCAAAAAATCTGAATTCCAGAAAATGGCAATACAAATATTATATAGAGGACAGATCGTTAAAACAGCAGAAATATTTGTGAACTGTAAATAATGAAACAGAGCAGAGGATTTTGCCATCATTCTCAGCAGCACATAGAGCAATTTTAAGAAGCTGAAGCTGACATCTGACTGACTTCTTAGCAAATATTACCCCTGGCTGCACTGGCAGATTCCACTGGAATATCTGAGACTGAAACACTAACTGACTGCTGCCAAGGCAGCACTGAGCCTTGGCTTTTATGTTGCTACTTACTGTGTTTTCTTCTGGTTTTGTTTGTTCCTTGGTTGTTTTTCTTCAAAAATTAATAAGCTGTGAAAGCATTTGCATTTCTGCTTTACATTATCTCAACACATAGTAACTAAGAAAAACAAAAAAGTATGCAAATACTTTCTAGTGGCCCAAATAAGATTTATGTACTCTTATCTCTCAGCATTGTTGTTCTGTGCAATAAAAGCCATGAGAAATATGTGAGAGTATGAAGGAAGGGATAGCCAAGAGGATATAGAAGTAATTTAGTTTTTATCCCTAAAATAAACAGCATCATTTCAGTGTGCATAGATAAGCACTGCTCCAGTTCCATCTGGGGGTAATGCTGCTCTCTATATGCCTTGATATTTATCATTCATTCAATGACCTTCAACCATTTACTTTGCCACACTACCTTGGTTCCTTCCTAGAATAAAGGCCAAGTTTTACGAATTAGAAAATATTAGTTTTTCTCTACAGTAGCTTTACAGAGGTCTACATTTGCCCTGTAAAGCAGGGCAGCACACTTTCACTGTGGTGCATTCACATAGATCACCTAGTGACTGAAATTTTCTTAAGTAATCACAGGACTTAAAGCATTCTTTACTAAAAAGAATAGATTACTTATTAAAGCAATCTTTAAAGTATTTATTTATTTCCAATCTTTCTCATTGGAAATTTGTGTTATTCTGGGAATGAAACACACACCCCCAGGATGTTTGAGTAGTACAGGACTGGAAACAGCAAGCATTCAGTCTGAATACTTCAAATGAATATATGGGCATATCCAAGTGCATTTCAAACCCTTGAGCAGTGCTTTGCTCCTGAAGGTCTCTGGAACTGTCCCAGAAGGAGAAGCTGGCTTGCAGGAAGGTCCCACCTCCCCTTGGGTAGCAGTAGGACATTTCTGTAAGTCAAGGACATCCCCTGGCTGAAGGCAGGTGTGTGAGTCCTTCCTGCAGAAATTACCTGTGCCAGCTGCCCTTCAGTAAGAAGGGAAAGATGAAGCCAGAGGGATGTGGCATTACCCTCAGGAGAAGGTGTTTTACTGAGATTAAAAGGAAGGGGAAAGGAAAAAGAAGGCACACCAAACCACTTGAACACATGAAGCAGCACAGCCTTTGCAGTCCCACTAGGTAGGATAACTCTGAGAGGGGCTATTAGCCTCCCTGTGACACATCAGCAGAAGGGGTCAGGGACATATTTCAGCACAGCAGCATATCTCAGCTCAGCAGAAGGAAGCATTTTAATCTTCTTTGGGCCATTCACTGGCCTAAATCAAATGATATAGGCAATCATTACAGAGTTTAGGGAGCAGGGCTGCACTTTAAGTCCCTGGATTCCTGCAGCTGTTGCCAGAAGTAAATCAAAATTAGGGGGCATCCCCAGTGGTAGAGAGTTTCCTTGAGAAAGACTGAGGGATCACTTAGAATATTGGAAGTCAAAGAGAGGATTCTGCAATAGTTGAACAGACCTGCTATGGGGCTGAAAAGACAAAGAACTATTTCTGAAAAGACAAAGAAGTATTTAGAGAGGTTGCTTGTCACTTTATTTTTAGTGACAGGGGTAAAATGATGAAAGAGCTTTCTTGCCCATTTTTTTTCTAAATAAAATTTATGATCAAATATAAGACTCAGAGAAGAGTTATAAACAGACAGACTATGTAAAGAATTCATATTCCTCTAGTATTTAATTTAGGTTTTAAATTAAAAAAAAAAATCACAGTGTTCAAAGTCAAATGACTCAGAACACAATTTTCAATACAATCTAATTTTATGCAATTTAGATCATTGCATGGATGCAGATTCCACTAGGTAATTCCACACTTATCTCCAGGTAAGAGGGAGGAAAAATTTTAGGGAGGGAGGACAACCTGGCTAAACTGTCCCACTGATTGGATAGGGGTGGGGAGGAGGGGAATATCCTCCCTGCAATGTCAGGAAAAGGCAGAAATCAAAATTACAATATTAAAAATAAATGTGGCTCATACATTTTGAGAAGGATGGTTTTGTCCTAGAGAAATGCAATAATATGAATTCCTGGTCAGTCTGGGATATTTATAAAGGTGTCTGTGTTTTTGTTTTCCTTTATGCATACTCATTGCCTGTTAGGAACATTTATTCAGTTTCACAATAAACATTTGATGTCTCTGTCTCCTGCAAGGTCAACTCAGCTTATGAAAACCAAGCTGCTGTCTGTCTCCCTTACCTCATCACTAAAATTCCCAGACAGAGCAGAAACTCCAAAACTCATCAAAACACTATCAGTTAGACTGGAGAGAATTAGAGCTGAATACTAATTTTAATATCTCTATTATGTATGCACAAGATAGCTATACTTGAGGTAGAAATAAGCAATACATCTTGAAGGACTCTTGTTTATTCACTCTTCCCCAAAAGGAAAAAAGGAACGATTCCATCTAATGAAGTGAGAAGGTGAAGGTAGTTTTACTTTGCGAGTGAGATACTTAATGAGGCAATATCCTCTTGAATCTTTGAGATAAGCTCGAGGTCAAAAGTAGACAAATTAGCATAACATTCATATTAATATATTTCAGAATCAGATACAGAAACAACCTGCACTCCGAAACCTGCCTAATCACAGACAGCTAATTTTCAAAGGAGTTTTGGCACTCATTACGGTGATGGATGACAGAACTAAAAACATCAACATTTCCTTGAGACCTGCCATGCTTTGTAGGCACTTCTCTTATGTACTTCATGAATTGTATTTTATATTTTCATAATTTATTTAGATACTCAGACAAGTAAAACGAGGTTCCTTGAGGAAGATATTTTGGCATGCTGCAACACTGCCATTGTGTACTTGCAACACAGATAATCCAGTGTGGTACTGTATTCTACTACCCAGAAGCTGTGTTTTTGCCATTCTAAAGCTCTTATTATCACATCACAACGAGAAATACACACAGACATTTCTACAAACACACTCACATGCAAAATATTCTGTACAAGAAAGAAGATGATATTATTTAGGAGCTTTTTCATGCACACGGATACTGATGCACGCATACAAACACCCCTCTGCTCTCAGAGCTGTGTACACAGACTGTAGCCACTAAATGGAAATTATCTAATTGCCTTCCTTGCCTCTAAAATGAAATTAAACATTGGTATGCCCCAAAACATACAACAACTCTGGGTTAGCACTACTGAAGCTGTCCAGTAAAAAGCAAAGAGGAGGAAAAGGATGTGGGGAAGATGCTATCAAGAAAACCCCCAAATAATAAAATCCAGGAGTGAAAACAAAAAGGCTCTTAAAATTGTTTCCTTAAGTTTTCTTAAGGAATGGATTCTCTTGATGAGACTGTTTTAGGCTGCCTGCAGTTCTGTGGAGCTCATCTGGACTAACTAACATAGTAATCTTGATTCTAAGACACAGTGCATTCCTTGCAGCCTCAAAATTCACTGCTGCTGGAGAAAATTAATTTTAAATGTACTATTAATCCTTAATAAAAATGAAATGCAGGCTTTTGCACAGCAAGCACTGGGTTTGGATAAATAGGTATTCAGGGCTTCATCTCAGAAGTGTGTCAAACATCTTTGGAGTCAATGAACACACTCAGCTTACACTGCCTACAAGGGAAACTGATGTCTTTTGGCATCTTGTGTGCTCAGGCTCTTTTTGATTACAGTGGAAAGGAATACAAAGGGCTCGTGCCTCAGGCAGCACAGATTAGCCAAAAGCACATATGCCTAAAAATAAGAAATGACTGGACATCATTTGCAGGGATGATGGGGAGATTTATCCCACAACTTACTGCAAGCCAAGCTGGCCGTGGGCATACAAGGAGCAGAGGCCAAGCCAAGGGAAGGGGGCACATCTTATCAGACATGAGAGCAGACAACAGGGGAGGACACAAACCTGACAGCCATGGGTCAGGTCACAGCTCTCCCTCTCCTGCCCCAGGGCCTCCTCTGCCTCTCCTTGGGGACAGGAGGGAGTTCTGCAGCTCATGGGTACCACAGCAGAGGATGCTGCCATGGTGTTTGGTTCAGCAGGCACTGCTGGAAATGGCTTCAGCACCTAAATACTAATTCTGCACAGTTTCACAACATTGCTCCCCTTGCCTGACCTTAAAACTCCTTTTCTTGCTGGCCTGGGCTGTTTAGGGCCGAGCAAGTTACAGCACAGCACAGCATATGAGACATCTCAAACCACCGTACATCAGCTCACCTCTGCTGGGACCTTCCTAACCTCTCACTGTTGTACTGGGTTTGCAGGACGAGGGTTGGACAGTGGAGAGGCTACTGGGCTGGCCAACACTGGGAGAAAAACTCAAACAACCCAACCCCAAATAAAAAACCACCCCAACAAACAAAAATGCATTACCAAATTGGAAAGAAATAAATACAATAAATCTGATTCCTCCCTCCTGCACATTTTTTCTGTGGCTAACAAAATTGCTTGTGAAAACCTTTTGTTCTCCTCAGAATGTAAATATTCATCCTTACTATAAGTGAACAGAAGTTTTCTATCAGTTATCTAGAAAGCTTATAACACTACAAAAAGAAAAACTCAATTAACGGTTTAAGGGTTTTTTTCCTCACTACCTTTACCGAGTGTTTATTCTTGTATCTTTAGGCATTATAGATTCACAGACACATTTCATTTTTTATTTTCACTTTACAGAATGTTTCATCTTGTATCTTTAAGCATTATAGATTCACAGGCATTATGCAAAACATCATGAGGATAATCGGCACAATGGGGGTTCACTATTTAATGAAAGTAACTCTCTTGTTTTTAATTATAGCATTTAAGATCATCTTATTGTCAAGTGAAATACAGCCTTGCCTTTTTGTGATTTGCCTAGGATTTAGGAAATATCCCATCACCTTCTTCTTTTACAATAAGGAGCATCTCCCACATTTTCAGGTAACCGTATACATGTTAAATACTTTCTTTAGGAGCTTCCCAAAGCCAGGACTAAAGAGCAAACAAATCAAAGGCCTTGTATGAACTTCCTGCTGGAAAATATCTTACTAATTTTAAAATATTGTTTTTAAGCAGTTTTAAAATGCTAATTTTAAAATAAAAGAAGCAGGGCAGATGTTCAGTTTTAGGTATCTCACTCCAAGATGTTTTAAGTTCTGGAATGTACTATTCTTCGCTTTTTGCAGTTTCCTCCTCCTAAAAAGTAAGTCCCATAAATAAAACAGCCCCAGTGCTAGACTATTTGAAGCAGACACTTCAGCAGCAGGTAATTAGATTTCACACATTTTATATTTTCAATTATTTCATTTACACTATAATCAATGTTTTTCACATGTAAGGAACATTATATTAGACTAGAAATTTTTATCTTGAAAGAAAAAACAGCAAACAAAGGAACAAAAACCATTATTAACAAAATAATGCAAATCCTGTTTGCATAGAGATATGCACTATAACTCAGCACCAGAGGAAAGGAATTGCATCCAGACACGCACACGTTTCAAAAAGAAAACCATAATTGCTGTGTTTAATGTTTGTATCTTTTGTGTGTATTTTAACCATATTCACAAATTGCAGAGCTATTTGCCTGATGGCATTGTTATAAATCTATTAAATTCATCCTTTGGCCAGATGGTGCTATAAAATGCTATTGTATCAGGGAAGAGGTGTTTGAAGACGTAGTGTATGTGTAGGCATACATGTGATGACACCTAGAAGACCACAAAAGCTATTTAAAACAGATAAGTTTTAACCAACTGGGAGGCCCAGTTTCCCAGCATGGCTGATCACTGTGTCTTTTTCATAATATCAAATGCCATCTTTGCAATGCTTGTAAAATAATACCCACTGGTCTTGGAATAAAGATCTCCACTGGTACCTCAGCAGTATCTTTTCCCTGAAAGCTCTGTATCCCTAATGGATGATCTGTTTCAGCAACAAAGAGATAAACAATGTGTCATGTTATTTAGTTTCTCAGTACTTTCAGGTGGATTGCCATTTTTTAAACAAAAGAACAAAAACTGAAAAATCTGCTATTGGTATAAAAACCCAACAAAAGTTTAAATATTTCTTTTCACCATACCATTAGCAGTGACAATATTTATTCATTGTCTTTAACACTATTTTCTTTTCATGGAAATATGCAACAGAAATAATAAAAAGCCAATGGTATATTATTTGATTTGATATATATAGGAAGCTGGCTCCAAGTGCTGAAATTTGTACAACATGTTGGCATAGTTCAAGGAGAGCAAATTTGCAATGAATGATGATAATTTGCACTGAAAGAAATTAGTGCCTATTTTGATTAGGAATTAGCCTTCTGTTCAAATTTCAGCAGAGTAATGTATTCATTCCTGGTTAGAGCATTAGCTGGGTTGAAAGGGTGAGAAAAAAGCTTGTGGACAAATGGGAAATTAAAAAGTAAAAAGATCAAAGAGCTATTTCTGTAATGCAGTAATAAGGTAACTTACATGGTTCAAACAAATCACTGCCAGTATGCAACACTGAAAATCACATTTAGCCAGCTTTTCCTGACATAGGAACTCCCATTGTTCCATTTTTAGGATTACATTGTTCAGTTTTTGGGATTGCATTGTTCAGTATTTGGGATTGCGTTGCTCATCATGCATTTTTGCACCTAATCACACCCAAATTGCTCAGTATGAGAGGCAGGTAGAAAAGCTGCCGTAGGACAACATGCAGCAGTTGAGGGTGTGTTATACACTTCATAATTTCATACACACACAGCACAAAATTTTCCTTCCTTCCCACTAGCCCTGGTATGGACAAACAATTCATCAATCATCTCAAAGCAATTTATGTTAAACCTACAGAAACAGGCTTCAGAGCTACTGAAATCTTCAGCTGCCTCACTGCTGTTCCTACCCAGGGAACCACACTGGACAGGGCTACAATTCTTTCAATTTCTATCCAGGAAAAAACCGTTTCCAGAAAGAATTGGCTAGAAAATCAGCTTTATGCATTAAAAACGCAGCAGAGAACAAATGAATCCCGAGCAATCTCTCCTCAGCAAAAGTCAAAGTGTTGACTATGATGAAGTGGAATCTGGAAGGGTCTGCCACTCAAGTGTGCAGGCTCTTTGAGGAGTTAATCTATGAGAGAAGCTTTAAAAAAATGCCAGTATTTCTGTTGTGGTGCCAGCTGTCAAGGCTCTGACAGTTTACCTCGGCACTGAATCTTCAGAACAAAGGAACTAGGTCATGAAACAGAAAATTTAAGCATATTCCCCATGAAGCTCACCGTAAAAGATGAGCATTCAGGTTACTAAGTCAAGGACTGAAAAGTCAGAAAATGACAAATTTAGGGCTGCATGTTCAACTTTGGCTCTTCCTCTTTGTATATCTGCACTGTTGAACTACTAATTATATCACTGCAGAAATAATTGTATGTAAAGACCATACTTCAGCTAATGGCAAAAAGAACTGCTGTTATTTGATTTAAAATGATTAAAACATGATAAATTATAAAACAGGGGTTTAAAATGCCTCATTGAATAAAATGCTCATCCACCAGTGCAGTGTTTTTGTATCCTCTCCCACAGCCCCAGTAAGCCTCTACCACCCCCAAGCTCCTTGCTGTAGTCACCTACCTGCCCTCTTTTATTGCCTCAGTTTCCCCACTGTCTCTGATTACAGTTCAGCTCTCTGGACAACAAAATAGGTTCAGCACCAGTGTTCAGCAGTGCCTCTAAACCTCTGTGTTACTTTTTATTCTCTGTCCTGCTCATTTTTCATCCCCACAGTGAAATGAGATGGGAAGGGGCAGCAGCAGAGGAATGGGTGTTCTCCCTCTGGATGGAGCTGAGCTGAGAGGTCTCCTTCCTATTGTCTCCCTTGGACAACAAGTTCAGGAAAGACAAGGCAAGAACTTTGGTTGTCAACAGAGAGACACATCCTGGAGCTGATGAACCCTTTTTCAGAAGACAAAGTCATCAATTGCCAAAGGCTTTGACACAGGTCTCCTTCATTCAACTTCCTTCAATGGACAGCTCCCAGTGTAATTAAGTTTATAGCCAAGAGAGTGCAAGTTTGTAAATGCTGGTGCCCTCCACAAGAGTAGCAGTGCTCCTGATTCCCTTCTGTTGTGCTCCAGATGGCAAAGGAAAGACACAGTCTGTGTTTCCCCTTGTATCTCAAAGTTAACACAATGCATTTGACTTTTCCCACTTTCTACCCTGCCACAAAATGCATGTACTTGGCAAACATGCTTAAGATTTACAAAGTTCTTTCCTCTCTGGGAAAAAATAATACAATGCTCCCATAAATCAAACCTCATCCTTTAATGAATGGGCTATTTCAAAAGGTCAGACAAAATCTTACATGAGGATAACAAATAAAGCTGGGGAAAAAAGCAAAACATGGAAGCCTTCAGGAGTACATTCTTCCCATCATGTTTCTTCAGGTCATGGATTTATGGGTCAAGTCTTTAAAAACACCAGCAATGAGTGCATGGTACCACGTACAAGCGCACAGAAATAAGGCAGATTGCATCTCCTGTGGATTTACAAAGCCATCGCTCATAAACTGCTCAGAGAATAAATGCTTCCTAAAACCATTTTAAGCACACTGAAATATGGTCCCTCACAAACACATCCTTTACAACCTCTTCCCAGTCAGAAATGCTTTTCAATTTAAAAGTAGGAGGTACAGCTCTCTAAAGCAGTACAGAAGTGGCATATCCTTCTGCATAAAGTGCTTGCTTAGTGAAGATAATTGAGGCTGGAAAATACATTATTTTTCTGTTCTATCTACAACAGCAATTAAAAACAACAATTAATTGTGTCAAGGTGCAAAATGATAATTTTAATTACACTACCAGAGTTACATGAGAGGTTCACATGCAGTGACTACACCCTTGATTGGTCTACTACAGAGGAAAAGATAGGATTGCTTCCCTAGGGCAAGGTTCTCCACCTCATTCATGCTGATTTACTTCACAAATAACCTCAGTAACTTCTTTTATTGACCTCCCTAGTAGTAGGTTTTTGAAAGTAAAACCAAGATATTTTTTCTTTTTTATGGACTTATTTAATTATTTTATTCTGTTTTTAAACACTACTGAGAGAAGTACATGCTATATAAAGCATCATATTTAACAATCTGTCTTGTAATTTAAAATTGCTTATGAATGTAGCAGAAATAATTCCAAAAGAATGAAAAAGCTGATTCCCAGCAATATTCACGGTACTATTCAGGGCTCACCAAGTCCAGACATCTTGCTCCCACTGCTGTCACACTGGAGCACACTTGGAAAGCAGAACACCAAAAAGACCCTCCTTTCTTTAATTATGCCTTTACCTCTCCCATCATAGAAATAGCATGCCCTAAGGCAAAGTAGGAAGAAACAGCAAACTCTTTCCTGGAAAGTTCATAAACCAAACATGATCCATATATCTAAGACTCTATTCTCCTTGTACCTTCAGGGAGAGAGGAATATTATTGAAATTATTAAGTTCATTTTACTGTCTAGTGCCTTTGAATAGTATTGTTAAATTGGAAAAAGAATATCACTGCACTGTTGAAGCCAGGGTCTCTAATCCAGTGCTAGAGGCACAGGGAACTGTACTCACAGGCTGCAGGAGATAGATATATTCAGATTTATGTTAGACATTTCAAGCTGAAGAGGAGTTTCACTCTAATGCAATATCCTAGCTTAAATGGCTTTGTCAAAACAAGGTTTCTTCTGGTTTCTGACCTTTTTTTGGTTGAACAAAAACAGAAATACAGAGATTGTCTTAATCCCTCTTGTTTTTATTCAAACACCTGTGCTGGGCCATATTCATAAAGATGCTTCATATCCCATCATTCATCTTCCAGATGGTTTTTATTACCCATCTTCAGGAAGATTTTCCTCTAACCCCCTTCCTTGCTTCCTCAGAACAGTTAGTTAAAATACTTCCATGGAGATGCTCAACATGGACCCACTAACTAGTGTCAGTCATTGTGCAAAAAATGAGCCTGTTTGTTGGATAACTGGTTATTGCAACAATTTTTTTTTTGTCATAGCAGCCTGCGTTCTTATTGTGATTCAGCAGAACTGCTGAGACATCAATTAGTGTGGTTTCTAAAAGCTTTTATAACTCATGTTTAAAATTCCAGCCTCAACCACAAAGCACAGTAGTCCCATAATCTACAAAATAAAATCTGGGGCTCAGTTTCCATTTACCTAAACTTCTGCAATAATAAAAATGTGTCTGCTGAAGACATCTGTTACAACTGGGTAACATCTAATTTTTATGGCAAATAATAGAGTTCAGCTCCATAAGATTAGAGGTTATAGGCTAGGCCTTTTGGCTGGCTTGGCATTCCTGCTGAAATGTTCTGCCAGACAACTTAATATATGCATTAAAAAATCCCAATGACTTTCCTCCTCCTCCTAAGACTCAAAATAAAGCAATAGTTTCATCTCTTAATGCTTTGCTCCATGGCATTGTTGAGCCTATGGCAGTGTCTGTTTGATGGGACTGACAATAATATTATTTCTTTTGACTAAAAATAAAGGCCTAATGAGGCGAAATCCAGAGTAAATTATATGTTGGAAACATACACTCTGCTGGAGAGGAGGTGGAGTTGCAAAAATCATTGTATTTCAGGCCAGCCCTGCTTGTATTCTGAGTTTCAGATACTGAACTTTGTCAACTCTAAGCTTGAGATTCAGCTTTATTCCAGATCAAATTCAGTTTTCTAGCACATGTAAATTGCAAAACAGCACACAACTATTGTAGAGGATGTTTTTGGAAAACAAATATAACAACATTACCATTACTAACAATCAAACCATCTGTGACTTTTAACAAAACTTCTGCATTGCCTTTTAATCCAAAACACTGTGAGAGACACTTGTGATTCCCCTGGCTAATATATAGTAGTGAAATAATCAGATTTGAAGGGTCTGTGAAAATCATGAGCAGAAAAAGGACTCTGTCACTTCATCAAGCTTCTAACTGAGAATCCAGTGAATCACTAAGCAGAACTGCTCACTGGGACGTGCTTGCACAAAGCTGCAGAGAGCCATTCACCAGAGACTCAAATGATACTAAAGAGGTCTCTGCAAAGCCAGAAGGATGTGGGCAGATTGTGCCATCAGTATTACCATAACCCATATGAAGGCTGAGTATCAGAAAGGTAAGACTGGAAAGAAAAATGATTATCTAACCTACAGACTTACTGCTGGTACTGCAGAGATATAAATGGCCTGCTGGGGTTTTTGAAAAAGTGGAGAGCATGAGACAGGTCATGTTTGGGGTTTACTAGCCCTCTGTGCCCAGCTTTCCCTCGGGGAATGAGCCCTTACTCCAACTGTCCCCTTCCCAGCTCAGCAGCTTGCACTCCTTCTCCCTCCCTTTCTAGGAAAACTTACTGCTCTGCTGTTTCTAAGAGACTATGCCTGCAGACAGTGTTAAGGGGTGGAAGAATTATCAAATCTGCCACTTGCATGATTCATAAGATAAAAAAAATTTACAATCCAGGAATGAGAGAATGCCTGGAATAACTTAATAGACCTACTCCCCATCTATTGCCATCCTGTCCTCAGTTATCACTCATTTTGATATGCTGTGGTCCTGGTTTCTCATTTATCTCTTCTGGTACAGTCATATGCAGCTCTACAAATCAAGTGACAACCCTGTGGCAGGTGATTTTATTTAATTTAATAGTGCTTTATGAACAAACCTGTAACACGCTGTTCGGAAGTAAGCAACCAGGTTTTCACCAAAACAACCCAAAACATTTGATTTTTAATTTAAAGCTTAAATCTGTAAAAATAATCACACACCTCTCCATAATCTTTTGCTCCTTCCTGTCTTGTCCTCTGCCTTAGGACAAGGGCTAGCCAGGGGCACCCATGGCACTCAGAGCTGATTGTGTGACCGCAGGCACAACAGACAAAGTGGACTGCAGCCAAGGAGGAAAGGACTCACAGTAACAGCAGTTTAGAGGCTCTGTAAGTTCAGTTTCAGACCTGCAATAGTTTAGAGGTTCTGTAGGTTCAGTTTCAGACCTGCTGAACCTTCTACTTAGCATTCAGTTCATTCTGAACTAAATGCTCACCTCCACAGAGGACTCTTACCACCCATCCACACCACACCCCTCCCTTGTACTGGATCTGACATTCACCCAATCTTGAGCTACAAGAGTTGTTGAGTATTTCCCTCTGCTTTAGTAAGAGTTACTGAACATTCTCTTGAGTGTCAAACATGCTAAAGAGAAACAGCAGGTGCATGAGCCTGACGTGGACTTGAGAAAGGGAGGAATCACTTTTCAGAGGGCACAGCCAATTACATCGGCTGAAGCCATGCCATGAAAACACATCCCCAAATAATCCTGCAGACTCAGCTAAACAGGATAAGCAATATGTTTCTACTACTCAGTCTTCCCAGTGCATGGCTAGGAAGCAGAAGAGGAGGCAAAGACAAGTGGGAGAAGCTCAGGTAGTCTCTGTCTCTCTCTAGTCCTTAGGTAGAACGGCTGAAAATAATGCATATTTACCAAATGGGATAAAGCACTTAGCTTTTCCCCAGAGTGGGGAAGGTTAAGAGGATGTTGAAGTCACAGCCACAGTCCATTCTCTCCTCTGCCCAGGGGTTAATTACCTATCTTCCTCTTATTTAGGATGTGTTGCAAAACAACAGGCTAAATCTTTACAAGTGGAGGACTATTTTTATCATTTTGTTTTTTTAATCAACTGATATTAAGAAATACTGTTGTTTTCTTAGTGCTCCTCTGCTGTCTTTAATGAAGCTCTCTGTGTGCTGGATACACCTGCAGAGCTCTTTAGGAGCAGAAGATTGGTCATCATCAAGCAAATCTTTCTTCACCTCTCACAACTCTATTTATGATATACTGATTAATCAATCATCAGAGAGATTAAAGGTCATCTTTATAAAATAAATGGCTTATGGCTGCAGCAAATCACAGCTTTGAAATTTATTGGAAAAGGCTGTAAATTGTCAGTCATATTATTACACAAATAAATCAGATAGTTACTGCAAATTGATTAAGTGATTCCAATTTTTTTTAGGAACAAATTGTTGCTCCAACCTATTTTTCTCTCTTCTTGGACAAAATGATTGCTTTGTAGTCTGTGTGAATGATTGCCTGTGTGTCCAAGGCCACAGTTATTGCTTTAAGTTGCTTCACACACATTAATGTTTTTTTTGAGTGTTGTTCACCACAATTTGTTCTCATATGAGCACCACTCTATATTTGAAAACAGTGAATGCTACAATGGCTGTTTGAGATGCTGAAAATAACACTGCAATAGCATAATCAGTATTATATTTGTACATGGAACAACCATACAATTAACATAGATAGGCCTTTTCAAGTTTCACAATAAAAGTAGGACTAAAATTAATGTCCTACACTGACAGAGAAATATTTAAGACCCTCTCACTGTATCTTGTTTGCTGTATCAGTGTTGTGGGGTGAGGAGGTGAAAGGGAAACAGTGGAATGTATCAGTAATGGAAAATAAAGTTGTCTGAAATTCAGGATTTTCATTCCTGAGATTACAATGAATTTTGTTAGTGAAAATAATTATTTAGAGTTACATGAAATTAGAGATTAAGAGATGACTAAGCACATTTACCTTGCCCTTATTTTCACTGCATTTGTAGTATCTTCGTGCCTCTAATAAATCCCCCTGGATCACATCTAGTGCACACATCAGTGGAATGTCCACTCTCAATTCAGATGACTCTTTGTTTCATTTCAGCACTGTCTTGCTGTGACCAACCACTCTGCTTGCCTGCAGGATCCCTTTGGGAGAAAAACAGGTAAATTCCTCTCACCAGATAAAACCCAAGCCTGTCTCCCTGGCTGGATCAGCCCAAGCACTGCTCAGACAGGTCTGCACCAGGTTTTTCTCCTGCTGCAGAGAGCTGTCCTGTGCCTCTAACAGGTCCTGCATCCTCACAAATGCTCTTGGCATATCCTGCCTCAAGCACAACATGAGGTGTCACCTTATCAGAATGTAAATGCAAAAGGTTGTCATCTCTGGCTCACTGCAAGAAGTACCAACTATTAAAATTCCTTAAAACAGCTAAAAAACCCTCAGGATCAGAGAATGCTGTGCAGGGTTATGAGACTCCTGCTTCAAAACACGCCAGAATTGGGCAGGAGAAAGGCATTCATAAATACAAGAGTGCTAGTGGCCACTTAGGGGAGGATGTATCAGCTCAGAGAATTTTAGAACAGCGCCACTGGAATGTGGAAAACCACAGGCATCCCATTTGAAGGTATGTCCTGAGAATTAGCATGGATATATGAAAAGGATGGACCAGGAATGTTTTATACCCAGGTTGTATGACAGGCCAGAGGAGCCTATGAGTGAGATACAGAAATCTGTGTCAGAGGTATGAGCCTGGGATCATTCCACATGCCAGCCTCTGTTGTCATCTTATTACAAAGCTCCCATAACTTCTTGATGATTTCTCATGGACAACTCCTCACAACACTGACTCCTTCCTCTTCATAGCACAGCCAACAAACTCCAACAACAGCTGCTATCATGAAGCAGCAGCTCTGGCAATGTGGACAGCAGACCTGATTAGCAAGTCTGATTCATCCCACAACCTCATTAGAGCCTCACCTCTTTGCATATACAACAGCACAATAGCTCCTAAAGCACCCACTCTGCCAACATAAAAATGCAGCTGACAAAGGGATGTTGTTTGGTCTCCTGCATGCTGGAGTTCCTGTCACTTGATGGCCTCAGCAGCTCTGGGTTGTTGGTCATAGAACAGACAAGCTTGAGGTTAAATATTTTATGGCAAAGATTTAACTGGCACCTGGCAGGTGCTGAAAGAAGAAGCAGAAAGACAACAGAAATGTCACGTTTTCCCTTCTGAGCCTGCACAATGCACAGTTCAGGCAAACCAGGGAACCTGGGCCAGACATTTAAAAAGTCTGGTCACCTCCAGCCTAGGAAAGGTACCAGGTATGCTGTGACACCAACCACTGCTTGCCCTCCACTCTTCATCTGCTTAGGAACTCTTTTTTTCAAGGTGGCACAATGGGGAATTTGCTGCTGATTTTTCTGTAAAAAACATGATCTATGGCCAATTAAGATTTGTTTGTTATGTGAGAGTTCATACCTGTGAAGGGGACTAAAAATGACCCCAAAATACTGCATGCTTGTTAATGTATTTAAAAACCAAAAGGCCATAGTGGTATCCATTGAAAAGATTAATCTAGTTAGGAGTTCATGTCATAATCATTAATGATTAAAAAAGCAAGTCAAAATTTACTGGTCTTAAAGGATCAATAAAACCTAGTAATTATATTTAAGAATTTTTTAGGTAATTTCTTTCTGTGTACTGTTTCACATGCATCCTATATGCCTTATATAGATACTTATTAATATATTTGTCTGCTGTAAAGGAGTGTCATCCCATCAATTAAAAAAAAGTCTGTCATTAGTTGGAACTAGGTTTGTGCTTCCATGACAAACTCTTTCCTGCTGATGCCTGCAACACCAGACAGACAGTGTAAGGTTACTGAATTCCATGGAGCAAGGCTGATTATCACCAGCTGAAAGCACAATCCTTCCAATAAGCATGACCAGTTATTTTGGGTAATTTTTTTAAACTGTAGCCTGAATAATACCTTTACAAAGTTTGACAAAAGTTTTGTGCTTTTTACAATGGATTCTAAAACATTAAAAATCTCTATAAATGTTTTAAAGATTTAACAAAGCCAAATAAAAAAAAAATCTCTGCAGGTTGATCTGTTCCTATTCTGAAATTCTCTGTGGGCACCCTGATTCATAGGAACTCTTTTCCCAATGTAACTGAATATCCTTTTAATGCAAAAAGCTGTATTGTTAGTCTTAACTCTTGGAGCAATATTACTTTGGTTACATCATGAAACCTTTTCTATAGAAGTTAGCTGAGGCAAATAATGTCCCTATGGAACTGTGACAAACAGAATGTGCCACCTAGCTCACTAATTTTGAAAGATCAGTTATTTCTTCTGCTAAATCTAGTATGATGCCTGTAATACACTTTCAAGTAGCACCAAACAGAGCTGCTGAACTTTGCTTTTCAACTCTCTTCTTTTCTTATCTTTTTCCTGTTTTGCCCAGAGGTCTCTGAACTTTGGCAAGTGTATGAAAGTCCTCAGAATCCCCATGATTTGCTCTCTCTTTTTGCTGTTACACACTATTTTCTGGGTTACCACTAAAAAATGCCACGCTGTTGTAAGCCAGCTGTTAAGTGCTCCACTGTCTCTTGACAGCCAGTGACCCAAAGAGCTGAGCAAACACAACTGCTACTGAGCTCCCTTTCAGGTGCCCAAATAGAGAAACATCCTTCAAAAGACCAGCAATAGAAAAAGCACAATATTGTACTTAAAGAGAGGCTTCATTAACTTAATTTCTCTGAATATTTAAAGTATAAGGAATAAGCACAATCATCATGTGTTATTCCTTATATTGCTTAAGCAACTCAAAGTCTAGTAGACCTATAAAACTCACTCATAGGTGTTGACAGAGAAGAGCATCTTTGGATGCATGGTATGAATTCAGAAATTCAAATGCCACACTGTACAATTATGATGCTGTGATTTGGTAATCTGAAAGATTCACATGTCCTACTGACATACTCCAGGTTGAAAACAAAGAGTGCAGAAATAAATCCTAAGGCTTTTGAAGTCAATGAGAAAATTTCCATTGTTTCCAAAAAGGATAAAAGATAAAGCTAACTAGGATCTAACACACAAAACAAAAACAACTGTAGAGAAACAAGGTACAAAAGTACATTTCATTTTCCTTCAGACCACTGTACAATCACACACAATTTTTGTATTCCTTTGTTTAGCAAATGAATATTCTATTCTTTTAAATAAGCTCCAGACTATCTGTAATATATCTCACTACTCCATGAAAGAGTTTGTCGGTTTAAAGAAAAATATTGTCATTCTTTTGTACAAATGGCTTTAATACTGTGTTAAGCTGTTAAAAAAAAGTCATAATAGCCTTCCTTAGGTTCCCTTCTTGGTGGCATTGCCACCACTGAGTTATTATGTAAATTATTGCAATCTGGTTAGCTCCTTCCATCTCTTGTCTTAACAAAAGGGGTCTGCAAGTGCTAATCAAAATGTTGTAATTTACATATTAATGAAGTTTTCATAATGGCATTTGCTTCATATGTAATATGAATGGTATGGAGACTTTTCACTCTTCTTTTGAGCACCCACTACATTTTGTTTTCTTGAAGTAGCTGATGTACATCTGAAAACAAACTGTAAGTGCATCACAGTATATCTCTTTAAATATATATATATGTAAATATTTCTACATATCTTTGATATCAGAATGATAAACTCCTGTGTTTGGATCTTAAATGTAGCCTCACTTGTGGCTGTGAACTATTATTTACTCACATTCCTTTGAACAATTTTGTTGCAATCATTCTGAAAATGCTAAAGGCACAATTTTCTGCTGAGAGTGTGAAGCACAAATAAATAGTGAATCTTTTTTTTTTTTTTTTTTTTTTTTTTTTTTTTTTTTTTGTGGTTAAAAATAAGAGAATAGAGAGTAGAGAGGAAGAGGGGGATGGATAGAGACAGAGAGAGATAGTTTCAAAAATACCACAACCTACTCCTATGGAAAGTTGAAAGGTAAAAAATTCCTGGGCTTTGACAAACGTCATATTAAAAAAAGCTGGATAGGGAAGAACACAGACTTTCTGTTTTCCATTCTATTTCTACTTTGCTGTTATTTTAAAATATGGCAAACACAAAAACACTGTTTAGTATTACATCTTTAAAGCTCTTTAATTAAAGATCTGGGATCACATCTATCTGTGACTCCATACAGAGACCTGTATCAATTTCTATTTTCACCTGAATAGTGAGTGAGACCATTGTTATGTCTCTTAAATTTAGGATGTAAATTATTAGGAAATCTTAAACAATATGTGGTATTCCAAATGAAAAAAATGACATCCATAGTCAAATTGAATGTCCAGTTGGTTCTTTTTATGGCTTTCAGTCATGGGATCTTTTTCTTTAACAAATCCCACTAACAAATGGAGATTAGGTTAACTGTCTACTTGCTAAATTAAAAGGAGAATCTCTCAGAATAATCAGTTTTATTTAACCTTTTTTATTATTTTTATTTGAACCTTTTCTAGAATTTAATTGTTTCCTTCAGGAGTGAACTGTAAACTTGATCATTCCAGAAATGCTTATTCTTGGTGAGAAAACAATCACAATCCTCATCTGTTCCCCATGTTTCTGCTCTAAAAAATCCCATTTTTTTGGTTATAATTTCATCTGGGAGCTCATTTTCATTGGCACAGACAGTAACTTAGCTTCCTAAATTTGTAACTTTCTGAGGCCGGCTTTTTAACTTGTTCTCAACACTTCAAGATGAAGAATTATTTGTCATTACGAGACATGATATTGGATTAGTTCCATCCTGGATGTAAAGTACTTCAAGCTTTAAACATTATTTAGATTTGTTACTCCATAAAAACAGAGATTTACCTTGGGTTTTAATAAAACAGTTTAGTGTAATTGATAGATGTTCACAGTACTTTACTTTACCCCCAGCTGGAGCAGGAGTTAGAGCTGAGAACACTGACCCAGAAGCCTACAAATATTTCTGTCCAAATTTTCATGAACAAAAAATGAAGAACAATTTTTTTTGGTACAGAATTTCACTCATTGTTTCCACTCATTCAATCCACACTTTTTCTTTTAAATTCTAATCCAAAGCAAACATATCCAACATTAGGCACAGTCTAATGGAAGATTGGATTTAAATGGAAGATGTTTTCTGTCATTGAGAAAGAGACCCTAGTAATGGTTTCACCTAAAGCTTCATGACAAATACTTCAAAAGCACATTAAAGACATGTGGGAGGTATGGAATGATATTTCTAAAAAAGATAATTTACACTGAATCTCAGGAAAGCACTTGAGAATAAGATTGATTCAGCTACAGGGAGTATTCCCAGGGGTGTTGATAAGTGTTTCATTGCTTTGAGTATTTGGAACTGGTGCTTAAGAAAAAAAATATTTTTTTATTTCAAAGCATTTGAAATTAAAGTCATGTTCACTTTTATTTTTTGTTCCTCTTTTTTGAAACTGACATATGATCGATATTTTTAATTTACTGAAATAACTGGTGTTTGAAAAATGATATATTTCAATAGCTGTTGCAATCACATTTTCACTAAGCAGATCAGAGTTAATTCAGAAAGGGCATAAAAAATTGCCAGTTCAAAATTTAATAGCAATATTTTAATTCCATAGTTTTAAAAGTGCATTTTTTCAAGCAGAAAACCCAACACCCATGAAAATGTAGAGTACCTTTCTTTTGAAGGAAGTTAAGCAATGCTTTGGAGATCATGCCTGCTCTTTGCATCTCCTATCCTGTTCTCAATATTTTATTCCCTGAAGGGAGAGGCAGGGACAATGCACAATGGCAGCCATAATGTCCCTGTCTCAATGCTGTGCAAGAGAAAGAGGAAAAGTTTTTTGTGTTGTTCTCCTTAAAAAAAGACATAATTTATGACCCAATCAGAGACAGACAATCTTTTCAGCCATGTGAACTCCCTATTAAAAACAGCTAGAAACTCAAAAGTTGCAAGTTGATCATCCTGATCTAACTTGGCAACAGCACTTTAAGCAGGGAATAACACAACCAGCATAATTTTGCACTCCTATTGCAGAGAATGTCTGACAAGAGATAAGGAAGCAAACACTGAAAATGCTGCTTTGAAACCTGTTTTTTTCCTATCATAAAAGCTGATGCTTTCCAACCTTGTATAATTTATATGAAGACTTTTGGCAAGATGGTAATGCATCCTCATAATTTGATCAGTTTATTTATCTTTAGATACAGAAAAATTGCTAAATTTTCTGTTTTAATGAAGAAAATGCTTTCCCCTGTAAAGAGAGGAGTTCAGGTGTTTTAGTGGTAGGTGAAGATCTGTGCTGAAGATCTCTTTGGAACCAGACGGGATATTTTATATATATATATATATATATATATGTGTGTGTGTGTGTCTATATATATGTATGTATGTATGTATATATATGTATGTATATATATATGTATATATGTTAATATAACTGAAATCCATGCCTAGGAGCCCTCCTGATCACAACCAGTTTACTAGCACACATAAAAGCATGTAGAAATCTAGATATCCAAGGCAGAGGAGGAAACTGGTGGTTTGTTTTTATAAAACCTAGTGGGATTATTTCCTAAGATTTTTTTGTCCAGGATGGATACACCATCCTTTTTCTAGGATTTACCCAAAGATGGCTTTGTGTGCTTTTACCTATCTGTAATGTATTCTTGAATATGGGTGGGCGTTCTTTTTCTTTTTCTTTTTCTTTTTCTTTTTCTTTTTCTTTTTCTTTTTCTTTTTCTTTTTCTTTTTCTTTTTCTTTTTCTTTTTCTTTTTCTTTTTCTTTTTCCTCCTTCGCTTTTTACACATTTGGTGGCTTTTTCAAACATATCCCAACTAGAACATGGGTTGCATGAATCTTATCAAACAAAGAATTAACCTGAGAAAGCAGATATCACTCTGATTCCTTAAGAGGGGTGGAAGCATTCTTCTCAAAACAGAAAGGCTCAGTTTTGAGGCATATCGCTAATTTTTGTACTTGTTATTTATTCCAGAACACACAGCATACATTTCAAATCCTGGAAAACAAATTTAAAAGTCACCTTTTGCTATGATTACAGGGAAACATCAAACACAACTGTATGTAGGTACCCAGAGAAACAAAACACAGTGTTTTGAGGGAAGATCTCAATCAAGCATTCCTAAAGGAAAAAAATCACAAAAAAATACAATCACTGTTACTTCTTATCCCAGATCAAATGGCCCACCAGAATTCTTTGTACAGATACTCAGAAAGACTTTACAGACAAAATTATTTTGAACCCAGGGGAACTGCCTTACAGAATTTTCTATTTTTGTACAGATCTGTACTACATTCTGCCTCTCAGAAAACTCCAGCAGAGTTCTTTCTGTAACATCAGCTATCTATCAGATTTGATCTGCTTAGAACAGATTGAGAAAGAAGTGTAAGGGAAACAGTGAAAGGTTTAAAAGCATTCCCTAGGAAATACACTCTACAGGGCAGCAGCAAGAAATTACAGGGGAGGAAGGAAATGGGAGAGAAGCACATTTTTAGGAAGGTGTTGCCTCTATGACATGCATGGCTGAGGTGTGGAAGGGGACAATAAAGGCTCACACCGGCCAGTCTTTACCCCAGAAAGGCTCAAATAATTTAAGCACTCCATTTGTGTGAGTATTGTAAAGGGTGTATGGTACAGAAGGGGTACAAGTGGCAGGGAAGAGACAAAAGAGTGAGGCATGGTGGGGAACCTGGATCTGTAGTGGTGAGAGGAACCCAGCTGGTGAAAGCAAAAACCCTTGTTAGGAACTAATGAACCTCTCTGCACTTAGGAATTACAGGATATTAAGGTAAATGTAACTAGTTCTGTGAAGATCTGCTAGGGGAGAGAACATAAACCTGGACCACCTGTGTTGACAATTTTTCTCACCATGGGAAATTTATTCCCACTAAGTGTTGAAACATATCCAGTACCAAATCCACCTCTGAAATAGGAATTTAAAAGTTCCCAGTAAACATATTTCTTACTTCTGTTACCCACCCTTCACATTTCATAAAGATAAATAAGTGATTTGAAACTAGGTGCCAGGGATTGGAAATGAGTCTTATGCTCCTCTCTGCTTTTATATGTAATGGAAGACAACTCCATGTTTCAATAAAATTAAGTTTGGAGTCCAGCCAAAAACTTTTTCTGTGCTGTAATTTCATTTAATTTAAGAGAGAGGTGCTTCTAGTTATAGCTTTCCAGCTATGGCCAGGAACAAAAGGAAGGAAACTTATCATTGACTGACACTTAGAAGTGATAGATGTCACCAGGGCACCTGCTTGAGCAGGAAGATTGGACCAGATGACCGACTGTGGTCCCTTCCAACCTGACCCATTCTGTGATTCAGTGGCTTGGGGTGAGCAGCAATGGCAATCTGTTAATATACTCTTCTTGTAATTCAGCAGAAGTTGTTCTCTTTTCACATTTTAAAAATTGGCATGTCTAATTTATCAGCAATGAGGAATTACGGAAGAAAATGTCAGTGAGCAAAAGGTGATATTTGGAATTTATGATAAGAATTTACCTGGAATTCTGAATGAACAGATTTGCTTTAAAGTGTTTGTCAATCCCCCAGCTCTAGCTGGGAGATGCAGCCCTCTGACCTGGCTCTACATTTCAAATATATAGGCAAACAGAGGAGCATTTGGGGCCCATATGTCTGGAGATCAGCTGCTGTCCAAAACAACCACTTTCTCCCCTTTCTCTAACACTTCCCAAGTAAAACTAAAAAGCTATTTCAAGTCACCTCACACCAGCTGTTAAGAGAAATTTCTCACTTTTCTATAGTATTTCTGTTGGAAACAATTGCCGAAGTGTCCAGACTGTTGAATCACAGGGAAGTTGAGATTTAACCTTGGCAGGAGGCCATGTGATTGACATTTCCATTGCAAGAGTTTGTCCAAGTCATTTTGAGACCCAACTAGATTTCATTTTGCTGTATCTGTGGGTTATCATTCTTACAAGAATCATCTCGTTCTGGCAGGATCTTGATTTAAGGCTTTAAAAGTCAGCTAGGCTCAAACTGATTTTGCAAGGTCACAAGCACTGCAGGTTCTCTCCATAATATGGAATGAGAAGATTGAGTGTCAGTCCTTTCAAGGTCCTATCAACAGTTAGATGTGCCTCACAGGCTCATTCTCAATTAGGGCAATTTTTAAGGCTGTCAGCAGCTCACAATTTTATCCCATGGTTCTCACCTCCATATTTTTTTCAGGTACACAATCCTGATAAGAAATTCACTTCCCTTCCATATTCAAGTTAGTTGGAGTGCCTTGCTTTGTGTTTTATTTAGATAAGTACACACTCCAAATTTTCATCCATTCAAATAAATTTTCCCCTTTCCAAAAAATATCTGCTGCTATAATTGCCTCTCTCACCCATGGGAGCACATAAGATGGAATGCCTTCCTGCACCACACTTGCTTAGGAAGGATCAGCCATGCAAAATTGTTACCATGTTGGTTTTAATTGCCAATTGTTTTATTAATTGAAAATAATCAGTTATTGTCAAATATACTGCGGCATTTTACACCAAGCCTTTCCCTAGGGAAACAAAAATAAGCACTGAACTGTTGGTGAGTAATTGTGGTTATATGGCTGTAATGGGTTTACCTGTGAGTTAACTGGTAGATATTGCTATTCAATGATAAATTATTAGCCCCTTTGGCTAATAATTTTTTAATCAATTTCTTTGAAAGATGGTAGCTCATACTAGATCCTAGGCATCATGCATGTGTGAACTGGCACTGAAATGCACGAGTCCCACTGTGAGTGCAGCTCAGAACTGGTGCAGACTGCATGAATGTGAGCCCTAGATGTGATTAGGGGGTCCTGGAGTGAAGTTCTTGTAGATTAATCTGTGTTGGATCAGTTTTATGGAGCAGGTACTGCATAACCAGGCTGCTTAATGCATAAATCAGTCCTGGACATATGAAACACTGCTAATGTGTCTTGCTAGGTGAACACACTTTCTGTGTTAGAGAACTGAGATAAAAATCAGAGAGCTTTTTTTAATAGATTTTTTTGTTGCTGTTTTTTTAATTTCAAGCCTTGGATAACGAACTTCAGTTGGACATTTCATGCTGACATACAGCACTGTAAACATGGGTTGTGTTATATGAGGTAATGCCTTTTACAGGGATGGAGAAATGCCCAATCCTATCAGATCTTGACTTCTGAGGTTAACAGTTATTTTTAAATCCCTTTGTTTTTATTTACCATTGCTAATTTTTACTGCTTGATCTCTGCCCTTTTAGTTGTCCTGCTAATTGCTACTTCCAAGATGCTCATTAAGACCAAAGGGGAAAAAATGCAAGGAAATGGTTTATTAACATTGCTTCAGAACCTTGAAAGAACAAGGCAAATCTATATAATGTAAAGTACTAAAAAGATATTTTTTAACTGAAGCAGTCAACAAGCTACATAAAGTTTTATTTTGATAATGACCATGAAACAGCACAATAATTATTACTACTTACTATTTTCATTGTAGTAAAAGCAACAAAAGAAAGTTACAAATCCTTCCCCACAGAACTTTGGTCCCAGTCCAAACATGCTCTTAAATAAATATACAACTTCAGGTAAACCTACAGAATTCAAAATGCAACTCACACACTTCATGTTAAACAATGCATTTAACGACTTTCTTCAGGAGATTAAAACCTTAAGAATCTCCTTTTGAGCTAAGCAATGCTCAGCTATAAGATACTTTATCTAATTAAGAATAAAAAAGGAAATTTCATTTATATTTTTCCTCCAGTCTTTTTCAGTAAGAGTAATTTCCATTTAGGTAAAAAATTGCTTCCTCCAAAAAAATACCCCACAAACACACATGTCAGGGACATCTACTGGATCATAAATATAACTATCCACAATATAGCCAGGGATAGTCCTGTTATTTATTATATACCATAAAGAACATCTTCTTCCCATCACTTTGAATTATACTTGATGTCATGCTCTGTACCTTCAGCAGGGCACTACTCCTTGCTAGAAAAAGTCACTGAAACCAAATATGGTGAGCAAACTGAAGCCTGGCCAGGAGCTTGTATTCCAAACAATAGCATTTCAATTCCAGTATCCCAATGGAGATGCCTCTATAGCCTGCTTATCTTTCCTAGTGCCATTACATGCAGTCAGAAATTCAAGGTCTGTTAGACAATAAAACTCCTTTTTTGCCTCTTTTGTCTTCAGTTTCCTATAGCTGTTATTATTTGTCATCCATTTCCTCTCACACAAGTGAGCACTTTAGCCCGCTTGGGGCAGCTTCAGAAACTGAGGGCACAAGGGCATATCAAGGCCATATTCACCCTTTTTTGTTTTCTGAAGACAAAAATATTGATAATTAAAAACAGTATATTTTTTGTGTTCTAACTCACTAAGTTAGATAATGTTTTAACCTATTTGGACCAGTAATGTGACATCTTCTGATCCTATTGCTAGCTATTCCTTAAAATTTACTTTTTTAATGGATTTGCTACCAGTAGTAAACTGGAATAACCAGAATTGGAACTGGCAAGTGCTCAAGAGCCACATGGAAGAAGAGTTAGTCCCTACTAATACTATCCAGAGATGTTACTGGGTGGGGTCAAGCTCCCTGGGAAAAACAACTCTACCCCAGCCCAAACCAGCACATTATCTACCCCCTTATTCTGTACCACTTACATCACACTCGGGTCTCACACTTTTCAATACAATCCCATCAATCACCTCCCCACTTCCTTTCCTTTCATACCATACATGCCATTCCCTTTGTCTGTGGATCTCACCTGAAAAGTGTCCATAAAATATCCGTAGGGTTTATTTAGCCCATGACTTTGGGGTCACTTTGTTCACTCAGGACCACCACAGGAGAGGTGTGTGTTAGGTGGAGTTACTGGCACCAAAACCAGCTCAGGGTGGGTCACTCCTGCACTTGCACTGCTTTGGGCTTGTTCTCCCTTGGTTCAGGTGGTTCCTACTACAGCAATCCCCGCAACGCTCAACTCATGATTGGAGTTATAAAAATTCAAAAGCTGATCCATTACAATCTCCACACCTAGTGCTTTTGGGCCAAGTGTTATATATTGCAATGAGCTCTTCCCCTTTTTCCCAGCCTGGCTGCAATGAGGGGTTCCTGCTGCAGGAATTGCAGCCTCCAGCATTAGCCCTCATGGGCTGCAGGGGCACACCTCATGCATGTGGGAGCTTCACCTCAACAAATGAGAACACGCTCAGTCTTCAAAGGAAAACAGTAAAATTATCCTTGCTTTCTACACCAGGATAATTCCTGCGTGAAATTAATCACTGCCAAGGTGAAAATGGTATATATTAAAAAATAAAATTATGCCAATTCTTTCTATACTGAATGCAGACAAGGCTACATAGTAAAAAAGAGAGGGGGAAATGACAATTGAATTAAGCCATATCAAAGTCTCATAAATTTATGTTACTTGTCTCTAAAGAAATTAACTACCACAGCATGCTCCATCACTGACCCTACACATTTTTGCTAATATTTTTCCATAATTGATGTCACAGACCTATCTGAGACTAATGACATTATGTTTGCAAGTTTCTAGTGCTGTGCTCTCATCAAGGAACTTGGAAAGTAATTTCCAAAAGACTTCATCAGTTTCTGTCTTCATTATCTTGAACTCTCATAACTGTGAATTTTTGCATTCTAGTAATTCTCTTTTCTCAAGATACCAGGAATTCTCCTTTATGATCAGGTTTACATTATGAGGACTACAATCCTGAACCATTTGAGAACACAAACTTTTTCTCAAATCAAGAAGACGAATTGCTTTTTTGATACTGCTGGAGAAATTGATAGGACAAATATATTACAATTTTAAATTATACATGTGTTTTACAAACTAGGGTCTGTTTTTTTTCTTAGACTGTGTAAGTCAGCTGGTGGTAGGAGCACAGAAATGAGGGTGGAAGAATGGATGGAAGGATGGATGGGTGGATGGGTGGATGGGTGGAGCCCTGTATGACACCAGCATGCACATTGGCTCGCCCCTAATGAGTGTGACCAGGTTCTCACCTGCTCAGATACCCCAAAATATTTCACATGTTCCTACAGGAACCCAAAATCCCCTTCCTGCAGACTACTCCAGTTAGGTGGGAGCCTGGCACCACTGTGGCTGTGAAAGCTGTCTGCCACTGTGGAAAGATTCATAAGAAAGGGAGAATTATTCATTCAATGCAATGTTAAGTGTTCATAATTGCTTTAATTAGGAAATGTAATTTTGACTCTGAGCAGCTTGCCATCTCCTGTCTCTTCTCAAAACCTGTTTTGCTGTTTTTTTTGACTTTCAGTTCTATAGTCTCTGTTTTAAGTGGATCACTTTCTCATTTTCTTTTCCATTTACTGTAACTACAACAGCAGAATTTGTTGCTGGTTAAAATACCCTTTACAATTCAATGTTCAGTACTGCTAATTATGTTCTTGACTTACTTATGCTTATTTTTAGAGATTTCCCAATCTACCTCTCACTACTTTTTGTATATATTTTTAAAGAAGCCTTCTGCTTATAATTATTTTTATATTACCACTTAAACAAACTTGCATCTGCTGCCTTTTTTCCCTCTAGATGGATCCAGGATGGATTTTAATTGCATCACCAGCTGTTTCTAAAAGACCTCCTAGAGTCTCCACTGGACTCCCTGTTCAAAATACAATCTTGACCAACAAAATAATAACCAAAACCTGTTGGAGTATTTCATGTTTTCTCTAAGTCAACTTTCTTCTGGTCCAGAATGTTCACTTGGCTTCCCCCAGGTCCCAAGAATAATTTGAACTAATGATTCTGTAATGTCTGGGTGCTTCTTTGCTTCAATCCTATTAATCATCCTTGGTATATGTCCTAGGACTTGGTCCAAAATAGCCTCTAACCATCTGAATGCTTCAATAAGCTGTGGAAGAAAGCAATCCTGAAATGTCTCTTAAAATTCCTCCTCTTCATTTTTTTTCATTGAGTGGCATCCAAGTCAACATCTGAGTAATTAAAACTCTGCCAGTATCAAACATGCTGCCTTGTTATAGAAATCTCCAATGTATAAAAACATTTGCCGATCCTGTGTTATTTTATTTTAACTGCCCTAGAGATGTAAACTCCCTCTGTAGCATCCTAGAATCAACTTACCATTTCATGGCTCTAATTCCTATACAGATTTCTATGTCAGCCATAATATTTATTTTCACAAATCAATGTTCTGCCTAACCAGTTCACTTACCTACTGCTTTAATTTACTTAACCCTTTGGCAGGTTCTGTATTCTTCAAATTATATTTCTTTGTAAAATATTTTTTAAATGCATCTTACTTTAAAAATGTATATATATAAAAAGTACACAAAACATAAAAGCATAATATAAGAGCTCAGAAAAATATTAGCAAGACACATGCACACAACAGAAAAGAATTTGAATAACAGCTTCAGAATTTAATTTGATGGCCATGCTAAAGTCTCCCTGACTTCCTTAGTTGAATTACAGGGTTTGTAGTTACAGACTTATGATTCTTCCTTGCTGTTGGTAGAGATGGATATCTGTTTACCCTTTCAAGTGGAAAATGGGTGTTGATAGATCAGACAGACAGAGAAACAGAGATCAGAAGACAGTTTAATTAGATTTTAGATCACAGAGCCATTGAAAAATGGGGGTGCATCTCTCAGGGTGCAATGCACCAGTGAGGCAGTCAGGGTGTGGAGAGAGAAAAATATCCCAATCACTGAAATAAGGCAGTAGCTGAGAGCTGTCTCAGGCAGTGGAAGAGTGCAAGGACAGCTGGAATTGGAAGGAAGTTACCTGTATTGGTAGGACAAAAAGCCTGCATAAAATCACGAGGATATTTACAGGATTCAACACAAAATGAGATAAAATTCAGAGGTTGATAAGAATGCTTGAAATTACCCTGTGACTCCTGAAAATACTCATGATTCTTCCTTCAATTAATGCTATTTTATTCTTTTGCTTTGCCTACCATCATCAAATAGGAATTTTTAAACTATTTCCAGCTGCATATTTCCCATGTGCTGTTCATTTCAGGAATCAAAATCAGGCTGCAGGTTCATCCTTCTCGTTTCTTTAAACTCACTAATCAACCTTCTCATTATCTTCCCTAGCATTTGGCCTTTGCTGAATAATCATTTTCCAATTAGGCTTATGTTTCTTTCTTAACTGGCTATCCAAACACCTTAACTCTCTTCTGGCAGAACTTCCACAGTGTCCATCTTGGCTCATGACATAATCCCATCCTTTTCTTCCTGCACTGCATAAATCCCCTTCCTCTGAGTTACCTACAAAAGGCTACAAACTCTTCAGCCACTTAGACAATGAAGTTTTTGACACAAATTTTCTAACCAGTGTCTCAGAAACCAGTAATAGGGATAGATTTGGAAATAAAGCTTCAGAGTTTCAGGGAAACATCAGATCATTTTCATTCAGATCCAGATGTTCCAAAATGATGGCACCACCTTGCATTTTAAAGCTTTGACATTCCCATGTGTTTAATGGCATAAGAGCAGCTCAGAAATACATTTGGAGAATTTCAGCATTGGGAATCCCCTTCTTGGGACAGGTAACATTTTTGTGCCTGTTCTGGAGGCTGATCATCCCTAATCTACCACTGTTCCTCCATCACATATTTTCATTTTGTTTTTATCAATCAGAATGCTGGTAGTAGTTTCAAATGCACTAGAAGAAAAGAGATCCTGATAAATGCCTCAAATATAAACATACTTCCTGGAGCTTAGCTGACTTCTTCCAAAAAAGAAAAGAAAAAATCACCAAAACCACCCCAAAGCCTCCAAAATGAAAAAAAATAAAAATGCTGAATTTTGTCTTTAATCCAATCTCGTTAAATCAACTATATTTACTAGGTACTAACAAAAAAATGCTAGGTGGCAAAGGAGAGTTATCAAGACTCCTTTTTGTTTTTTATCATTGGCCTTTGTTCCCATCATGATCCTGGTGTAGACATGACCATGGAGCCCTCAGTCTGCAGATGCCCTAAAAATGACATTAGTGGTCCACATTGTTCTTTAATCTATGCTAGCAAATTACGCACATCGAGTAGATGAATACTTATAAAACCAAAATGTTACTGTCTTTGAAACTCTCATTTTCATTGTGATTTTAATTCAGTGCATACACTGGGGTTAAGGACACAGAGAAGGGAGTGTTCTTTTATATTCATTAAAATTACTGCATTTATTTTTATGTTACTATTCAGGCTACCTGACATTTATAAAAGCTTTTACCTTGATTTTTTTCTTTTTTTTTAATAATCCAGCAGGGAAAAAAATGTATTTTTAGCCTTTTGACTCAGTCTTTTCTGCAAAATGCAGACACTGGGAAAAACATTAAAACATTTCCCACATTTTGCCCCCTCTAATTGTTATAGCTATATTAAAGCAAAGCACTTGTCTTCCTTTGATGAAAGAAAGGAAGGAGTAGAAAGGGAAGAAAGACATCAGGATTACCTTCATATTTTACAGTATTATTGTTGGAAAGCCTTGTTATTTCAGCAAAGCTTATTTTAGCTAATTCTCAGTTTTGCCAGAACAGGACAACAGAGTCCAGAGAAGTGGAAAGGATGCAGGAGGTCCCTCCTCATTTTCTGCACTCTTAGTGCTGAGGCTTAGCAAAGGTCTTTCTGAGATGATTAATGGCAGGTTTGACTCTGGGAGGTAATTATAGGTTTTGACAAGAAGTTTGAGACTTTGGGGATGAAAGTGTCTGTGAAGGTTTCACTGAGGAAACCAACCCCTGACAGGGACAACATGCTCATTACAGAAATTTTGAAAAAGCACAGATATCTATAAAATAAGCTAGATACAGAAGAACATATTTTTATTAACCCCACTGCTGCTGATGACATATGCATCCTCCTTGTTGCTTGTGGACTAATGTGATTTGTAACCTCAGCAACTGTAGCCTTTTGAAGATACAGAGGTTCATTTGCTTATGAACTCCTACTCATTCTCCCTCCTTCACCCCTTTTTCCTTTGAGGGTTAGGTGGGGGGAGTGGGTTTGGGGAATATCAATAAATAGTGCCATGAAAAATAAATTATGAGTGCTCAGAAAGTTCTTCCCATAATGCAGTTTTTTCCCTGCAAATTATTATTGTTATTACTACTACTACTACTACTATTATTATTATTATTATTATTATTATTATTATTATTATTATTAGGGTTTCAGCAGTTCTGCGAATAAGGAAGATATTGAAGTAATATACTCATTTCTGTTTGTCAGAATACTAATTTTCACTATTCTGAAATCTAATGTCTGAGAACTGGAGCAAAGCCTAATTAAAAGGGCTTCCACCAAGAAAATGGTCCTTAAAGACAGCAGGGCTTCTGTAGGAGCTCTTAGTGTTTATAAGTGATTTAAACTCTTCAGAGCAGCATCTTTCAGCTGCCTCAAACTGCTTCATCGAATTACACAACTCAAAAATACACTGACCAGGGTTTTACCACAGACTCTCTGACTTCCCAACTCCTTCAGGGATGGAGAGGGATCAGTTTGCATCACACTGCAGAGAGCAGAGCTCTGCGTCAATTCAGAAAAAAACTTTTCCCCAGAGAAATGATTTTTTTTTTTTAATTCCAGTGAATATGAGCATCTAGCTCTAAGAAAGGGCCATGAGAAAACTTATTGTCAAATCTAAATGTATTTACAATTCATACACTGCTTTATGCATCTTGCCACTGTGAGCTACAGACCTCATTTCAGTAGTACTGTCTGGCTCCTTTGTGCCTTTTTGTCAACATAAAGCAGCTGTAAACCTGCCTGCTCTGGCCAATTAAGTTGTTTTGTATTTCTGGAGTGGCACAAAGGAAAGCTACCCCTCCCTCTCAGTATGGTTTAATAAAACAGGGATATATGGGGCACACAGGAATCACAAAAGTCAGAGTGGAACAGGAGTCATGGGCCAGATTCTTGAGCTGCAATAAAACAGTGGCAATCCAAGGGAGAGATGGCAAATTATGCTAGCTGGGAGTCTGCCCCTGAGATTCCACAAATGCTTTCTGTCACAAAATAAAATGACATTGCTAGGCTGCTCGTTACCAACCATCCCAAAAATATGTCATCCCAAACCATTTGTGGGAGTCTGTGCAAAAGGGGCATACCTCCAAATTAATTGTATGAGATCATTTGTATTACTTTGTATTAAGTGTGAAGAAATGCCCCCGTGCAGCAGGGGCATATCAAGAGAGCCTGGGAACTGTCAAGTACCAAGAGGATACACCCTGTATCAGGGAGTCAGCATGGGGTAATTTTAGGAGGTTTTGAGTGAAAAACAAATCAGAAATTTGGCCTGGACTTCAGACCAGGAATTTATCTTACCTGCAAGTGCAATTCAAACTCTCATAAGCAGGAATGAGGTAAGTAGCAAAGCTGACCCAGTGAGGCAACATTAATTTTTCTTCTCCAGGCAGAATTGGGTTCTTATTGTTACTATCCAAATTCACATACTCTGCATTAAAAAATAATCTGTGATGTAGATTACCTAGCTTCATTTATTCACTTAACCTAAATTCAGATATCAGCAATGTAGAAATTTCCCCTTGAGCTGTGCAGCTTTGGGATAAAAAAGAGCATTGTCCAGAAATTCCTGATTTATTGGTTCCTCTGCATTTCAGTTAGAGAAATCCTGGATTTGGCTTCCTGGTCTTTGCCTGCAATAAGGAATGGGAGAAAACAAGGAGATCTAGAGAGTAACTCAGAGAATTTGTGATCCAAATTGTTCCTGTGTGATTCTTATCTCCCTCTGCACTGAGTGAAAAGCAAACCAAACCTGGTCGTTATCATGAAATAAATATTTTAAGAATGAGACTTACCTCTGGAGGCTCATGCAAAATTCTAAAGTGTCTGGAACTAGGTAGAAGGGCATCAGTACTTTCTGTCCAATAGGGATCCATGGACTATATAACTTCTATATGTTAATTTAATTATCTGTCTTTTTAGAAAGTACATGAAGGACAAGAACAGATGAAGCACTGCAGCAACTAATTGTTTTTTGTGGTTCACCTGTGACCTTTAGTTTCACTCCACAGTGAAAGCAGCAGGTACTGGAAGATCATCATCATCATCATCTGTGAATGTGAGGAAAAGGCAGATCACAACATACAGAGTAGGGAAAATTATGCAAAACATGAAGCCTCCATGGTGAACTAATTTAAAAACCTGAAAAGAAAATATGTTTGAAATTTTAGAGGAAGTTATTTCAATCTGTATCTGCAGCAGCTTTTCACAGTTGACCAATATATTCTTTGGAAGCAGTTTCAAAGTGATACACTTAATTAGCATGTACATTTTATGCCTGTACATAAAATGCTCACATAAGAATTGCTTGTATTCTCATGCAGGCAGGGCACAATGTACCATGGGATTCATGAGGCCAATTGCAGCTAATCAAGGATCAGATAAAAAGCATCCCATTTATTTCATATAATACATAGCTGCATTTTCAAGTAGTCACTGTCAAGACATAAAATAAAAACTCAAAAAGACATCTGTCAAATAAAATTTTAATAACATATGAATCCGAATAAGTTGTGGCCTATTGTTTGAATATTCCAGCAGTAGAAAAGGAGGTTAAATTCAAATAAATTATTCATTGAGACTAGTTGCATATCCCTAGTATGCGTCTGTATAATTTAAACAAAAACCAAAATTGTGCCACAGAATAAAATGAGATTTTATAAAAACACATCTTTGAATCTGAGTGATGCAATTCCCTATCTCATTCCACAATAATTATTAAACATATGGAAAACTACTAATAGAGCATAAAAAATATATTCAATTGGCAGAAGACAAATACATTATTTATTACTTCAAGTTATTGATGAGCTTTCATACCAGCTCGTCATTCTGTTTTGCTCTGTCACTCATGAATTATAAGATCATCCGTACCTCATGATAAATAATTTATCCATAGCCAGTCTGTACCTTTGGGTAGCTGCCCTTCTTTATCTGGGTGTATGCACACAGATAGGCACTTTCTCACCAAGAGAAATGGTCAGCACGTTAAACAAAGCTGATTTGCAGAGGTTTCAAACTTACAAGAAGAGAATGAAACAGGGGATTGAGGATATTACAGGGATTTTTTTGTCTGTGTGGGTTTTTTTCATGCTAAGAATGCACTGCTGAATGATATGCAAATGGAGAAGGTTATAAAGGATCTGTTCAAAGCATATGTATGGTAATTCAAAATTGTAATGAAACTATTTTAACAGATTTTATATAAGCAAAGGGGACAAAATTAATACAGAGATTGGTGTGACTACTGCACCAAAGAGCTGTGTACCTTCGAGTTTATGAATAATATTTGGTAAAGGTTAAGATGGAAAATAAATTCAAGATGCAAGTAATTCTTACAAAAATGACAATTACACACATTATTGAATTGATCAGATGATATGAGCAAGAATAGATGGATTCTATAACAATAACATCATTTATGAGTAAATCTCTAATATCTTTTCATCTGTAGCACAAGTATTTCTGAATATTTGCACTGAAATGCTGACACAGAGTGATCACTGATGAAAATGCCCTTTGTTTTGACCTGCACAATATTTCAAAATTATATACAATGCAGTTATTAACTCTTGTCCCAACTAATGAAGTAAGAATTAGGTTGGTTCCTGTCAACTGTACAATAGTATTCAAAATGGTAAACCTGTTAAAGCTGAATTACAATTTGCATTTTCAAAAAGCAGCTGGAAGAGACATTTTTTTTGTCTTTGGGGGAAAAAAATTGCTGGGGCCAGGTGCTAGATTCTCCAACTCTATATGCTGTGTGCTGGATTACATACTTTTCTATTGTTCATTTGCATTGTTTTATAACTTACTGTGCACAATCAGTGTTTCCAAATGACTGAGGAGAAAATATAGGTATATTAGTTATATAAATTAGATGAATTTATTAAATGTATAAGCTGAATGACCATGAGCCATCAGTGCATTTATTATTTTAAAAAGGTTATCAGGATTGTATAACAACGTAAACCAAATATTTCCATAGGGGGATGCAATATTAAGCCTATTGTATAAGGTTTTGACAGCAAATTTATGTAGAATATTGTAGTGATACTTTGCATAGTTCCAGTCATGGACATTCAAGGAAGACAGCCTCATGCTGGAACAGGAAGAAGGATTTCTAGGTTTATAGGAAGATTAAAAATCTTCCTTTGTTCTGTTTAGAGAACACAATTACTGTTCATGTAAGTAGATATGCATATATTGCAAATGTGTGGTGTGTAGGGGCAGAGAAGGATAAACAAACATTCAAAAGAAAAGCTATTTACACTAAAAGACAGGATAGTCTTTGGCACATGAACAAAGAGGAGGGAAGCGCTGTCAGGAATAAGCATGCTCTGAAAATGAGGAGAATTCCAGGAGAGTGAAGTTTTACAGCAAATTTCTAATAGAAGCAATAGGCAGCACAAGGAGTCTTGCTGGAAAGGGAATTCAGCAAACCTGTGAATGTCATTAGACAGCACAAGGCAGGCTGTGTCTGCCCCTGACAGCCCCAGGAGCCCTTCCTGTGCTCTTATAGGCCACCATATGGTTTCTCCTGAATAAAGGCTAACACAATTACATATAGAACCACAAGGTCTCATCTCCAAGTGGCCACAAGAAAAAAAAAAAAAAAAAAAAAAGAAATAATTAAGAGAATTGCCTAATAAAAACAAATCAACCAAACAAACTCAGCGAACCTCACGGCTCTCAGCTGCTTTCTCCATGCCCAGCACCGAGCCATATGGCTGGTGTCTTATCTTAGCAAGGCACAAAGAGCTACACTACCAATTTATTCTTTTTGTATGGCACCTTTCACCACAACTGAGAGGTGAGAGGCTGCTCAACGAGGAGAAACAAATACATATGGCTTTTGCATATTAACAGAGGTGCTCATGGAAACAACTGTGACTCACACCCACTGAAGTAGCTGAGTACACAGAAATAAAGACTGCCATGCCAAAACCCCTCAGTGCTTCCCACTGACTTCAAAGATTTCTGTTAGGAGAAGGTCCAAATTAATTTTGTACGTGTTATTAAAGTTTTCCATCATCCAGGGCAGAGATAGGCTGAGGCCTCGGGGCTGCAGTGAGCTCTATGCAGGATGTCTTTGCTGAAGCTGGGAGGGGTCTGAGCAGCCTGATCCAGCTACTCCTGATGGAAGCCTTGCCTTGTAAAGGCTCAGGGGCTGTGACACGCTGGAAATCAGAAATCAGCCTGTGCTTTAGCAAAGAGGAGCAGCACAGTCCCCTCATATGGGCTCACTTCACACGGTGAGCATAAAGCAACCAATTACAGCAGCAAGTGTCTACACTTCTTCTTCATAAGAATGAAATAAGCTACTTCGGTCCCCCACAGAATCTCATTCTTCCCCTTTTCAAATGTGACATCTGCTGTCATATCCAAAATTTTACACTAGACAGCAGCAGCCTGAAATTTCTCAAATGTGTAAATGTTTCATCTTGCACTGAGACTGCAGCAGCCTTACCTAACCAGCTGGATCTATCTGTCAGCTGCCAAGCAGCACTTGCAATTTGTTTACAGTCAACTGCAAGCAGATATATAAACTCCCCCAGATGAGGAAGATGTTGAATTTACAGAGACAAGTGACAAATGAGCTCAGAATGAAAATGCATATAAGAATAGCCTACAGTGTACCATTATATCATGACATAAATATATGACAACTACTCCAATCAATGCCCATGGCAAATGTTTCTGAGTGTTGCTGCCACTAGAGTAATTTCTTTGTGTTTCAGGTTTTTTCTCTTATCTTTTTTTTTTAACTTGAATGAGACATTCATTCTAAAGTAATAACAAGTAAAAGAAGCACCTATTAAAACGAGCAGAACATGCTGTACTGAACGGGTTTGGGACAGAAGTCTGATTAGTGCAGTTGTTGCATCTCACTTGTCATGGAACAGTGTCCAGATACCAGTAATATGCTCCACCAGAAATACATATGCATCCTGTGGAAAGTCATAAGAAGAGATAAACTATAATCTCATTATCTCTATCACTACATCTAGGCTCAAATTATTACAAACAGAATAGCCCATCATATGCACCTGCAGAGTAATACAAACCAAAGCTTTCAGCACACATGGACAGTAGTCTTTTGTGAGAAGAGTGGATTCTGCACAAATGTTATCATGGTATTCAGGCTTCCTCCTGGCAAGTGGCATTTCCAGTTCTTTCAAAGCTTGAAAATCATGCCTCTGAAAAGAAACTAAATATAAATCTTCTGGGCACTAGTGAAATCCTCCCTGATCCCTCCATATGAAGCTTACATAGCAGGAGAGGTTTCACAGACCTCAGGCTAATCTGCTGGAAGTGAAGGACCCTCTTTGAACACAAGGAAAAAATGACAACAACCATGGCAGCTTTGCCAGCCTCTGCAGATTGTTTTTGGAGGCAAGACAGATCCTTGTTCCAACTCTGATACATTTAAGAAGTCTGCTTTAGAAAGGTAGAGAAGGGTAAAATCTCCCATCTAACTCACACCACAAGGGATTTTCAAAGTAAGGATCCCACCTTTTCTGATTGAAGGCCATCCCTGGCATTGAGTATTCATCCTTCTGCATTTTTCTACTAGGAACTTTAAATTTAGTTGAAGGTGGTTGAAAAAGCATTTGTTCTGCTGTTTGGTACAAACATATAAACCAAATTTCTCTGCCAGAGAGAGCTGCAGCAGGAGTCACTGCCCAAATGCAGGCCAACAAGTACTGGCTGAAATCTAATTAGTCATGAGTGACTGAGTTTGTTTTTGTTGTCAAAAGAATAAAAAAATCCCATCAGGAAATGGAAAAGGCAGCAAGAAAATAATCTGTATCTCAAAAACACAAGTGGTAAAACCTAAAGAATGAGAGGCCTAGATTAGATACTTGTAGGAAATAATTGTAAGCAAGGAGAATGAAACCTAGATTTGAATCATAAAAAATTCTTAATATAATACAGAGAACATTGCTACATTTTGTTTAAAAGAAATATTGTTTTCTTCCCTTCCAGCAGACATGTCATTGATTTTTGATGTCTCATGTAATTGTCTACTAAAGACAAAGGAATAAGAGACCTGGAATTGTCCCTGAGTATCAGCCAAGACGCTTTCTCTGTGCCAAACATATCACCAGCTGCTGCCTAGTCTTTCTCCTCTCATGCTGTGGGAAAAATAATCTGGGAAGGCACCCAGGAAGGTGGCATGGCACATTTGGAACAAGTTCTTTCTGTGGTTAACCAGAGGGCTGAGGGATTGTATTCAATATCCTGTCCACTCAGTAAAGATCTGACTGTGGTTTGAGACATACACTATGCATTGTTATTTACTTGCAGTAACAGCTATGGTCTAAACATGCAAACAGTGCAACAGAATCATCGTTTCTGCCACCAAAAAAGAGAAAAAAAGCTAGAAGATGGACAAGAGTGGCTTGAATTTATTCTAATAAAAAATGGGAATTGCACTGAGGAGAAAGAAGCTTCATTATGCCCTTATACAAGTCATTGCATGAAGCAATTTTCAGCTCCAAGATTAATATAATTTCCATTTAGCTTTTCATAGCCCAGAAGAGCTGTCCCAGGCAAAATCAAGGTAACTCAAGCATTCACTGTGCTATCTTAAATACCCCTGAGTAGCACCTCCAGCCTTGCCTCCTGCTGCCATGGATCTGCCCCAGCCCTTGTGAAGGTGTGTCAGGTATCTAAGGGTTTCTATCTAAAATGGTGTACATACTTATGTCTAGTTCTGTTGTATTTTGTTGGGGTTGTATTCTGGCAAGAGAATCCCACCCACTATGTTTTCCCTGTTTTTATGCTGGGTCACTAAAGATTATAGTTCACTCCTCTTGACAGCTCTGGGCTATGTTCTATGCAAAAATATCCCAGTTGCTCCACCTTAACTACCCCTCTGTGTAAAAAAGCAGCATAAAGAGGTCATATCAGAGCTGAAAATTGGGCCAAAGAGAGTGCATTTTCCTCTGGATGCTGTTCAGAGGATTCCACTGGATTCCTCTGAACAGCAACAGTTATAATTGCTATTATGTTTAGGGAATTGGTCTTGATCACTGAATGGAAAACACTTTGCAATTAAGAGGGTTGAAAGCATAACTAGATTTGAATAATTGATGTTAATTTCCATTTGCAGAGAAGACTATCACAATGTTGAATCCAAATGCCATGCAATCTTCTGGCCCATTCCCTCATTTCTTGTTTCCATAAATTGCAAGGTAATGCTTACTGGAGGGCCTTGTACAGAATTGCTCCATGGATCACATCCCATTATACCTCTGAAATCAGGAAGAATCCATGCTTGCATCATTCATGCTCACAAGGCAAGTTCTTTCCTTATTTGGCCATACAATTAACTTAAATGAAACTGAATGTAATGCCTTGAAAACAATACTAAATTAAATGGTAATGCAGTAATCCATCAATTACAACAGGGCAACTAATGGCTTGAAATAGCTTTGTACAAGAGTTTCTAGTTGGATTAATAATATAATTAATGCTATGTACTCACCATTAAAATAGGAAATAAAATATTGTTTTAGTTAATCTCTTCTTGTCATTGATGGGGAAGTGCAATGCAACCAAAATTAATATTCATTATAATGTAGTGCCTAAGTATGCCAATATCTATCAAAAAACCCTCAAAACATCAAAATTTGATTATTATTTTGTAGTAGTTCTAAACATAGTTCTTACTGGGATTGCTGTAAGTATCAGAAATGGTGAGCACATTTTGAATAACCTTCTTTGTTCTGAATACAATAATAGTCATGGTAGCTTTGTACAGGTTAGAGAGAGAAAGCAAGACCTGAGTGAGGCTGTGAGTTCGTAACCTCAGCATTCAGCTACTTCAAGTCTTTCAAGGACACTCCCAGAAGCACAGAAAGTGGGAAAAAAAAAGATAGATGCAAATTATCTGGCCAGCTGCAGTGAGAGGGAACAGAACAGAATCTATATTTGGAGGACTGGAGGGAAGCTCTCTGCTCTGCTTTCTGATGTTACACATGCAGATGATCAGTCACTTGAGATTTTCACACTTCCTGCTGGCATCCAACAAAGCCTGACAACTCTGAGAATCCAAAGGCACGTGCATGTGTTTGGAGCTGTTTCCATGAGATTCATGGAAAGGGAGTGCATGGCAGGCATCCCCCTTTCCAGCCTGCTCCATCAGAACCAGATCTGAGTCATGCCCATCACCCTCCTGGTTATTTAACTAACCAAGCAATTCCAGTGCTGGCAGATGGCAAACGGCCACCAGTGCCACGGCACAGAGCAGAGCATCCATGGTCACTCAGCAGATCCTGCAGCCTGACCACCACTGCCACGGACCAAAGGAGGGTCAGGGGTGTAGAGGGAGGATGAATGCCCTCTCCTACCTGATCCCACCACAGGGACATGCTTGCAGGCTTTTAGGAAGGGGAGGGAGGATTTAATCCCTTTTCTTTGTGTTTTGTGCTGCCCTGCAGACCAGCAGACTGATGGCCAAAGCTGAGGGTGAGCAGATGAGGACATCCCAAATGCTCCTGGAGGGGCACAGGGGTGGGGGTCAAAGCTGAGGGTGAGCGGATGAGCCCACCCCATGACCTGCTGCTAAAGCCATCCTGCCCAAGGCACCCACAGATGGCAGAACTCCTCATGTGCACAGGGAAAGCCTTTCTGAAGTGTGTGATGTGCATGTGCACACTGGGACTTTAAAGCCTGGCAGCCCACTCCTTTGAATACCTTTAGATCACAAAGCTCTGCACATAAGGCTGTATCTCAACAGTTGTTTAACACTTCCTGTGCATCTAAAACATAGCAAGAAAAAGGAATTCAAAGCTCTGATTTCATGCTTTTTATGGAAAATTTACCCAAAAACCTGTTAGTATGTGATGTGAGGTAAGGGCTCAAAGGTTTAAATGCTGTATCTCTAAATAGAAGTAGGACCAAATATACATGCAGAGACATTACAATTCAGCATTTTGTGTTTGCAGTGGCCTTTGAAGCAGACATAAAAAAATCTCCATTGCAATAGGAATTGCTCAGAGGCTCCCCAGGAGAAATTACTTGCTCCTACATGGCTTTGCATCAATGAACTGGAAAGCAAAGATAAGGGTACTGGCTCCTCCTTCTTTCACCTTTCCTTCTCCCAGATTTTGTCTGGCCCAGTGGTTGAATAGAAACAGTTGTTTTAAGGCTGTGGAAAGGCAAGGGAATGGTGCTTCTGCTTTGCTTTCCTAATGGTTTCCCCTGACTCCAGCAAAACACCCCGTGGGCAAATATATTCAAATAGATGGTTGGCACATGGTACAGAGGTCACTTACAGAGTAAAAAGCTATCTTGTATTATTTACAAGAAGTATTAGATAACATTTTGGCCACAGAGATACAAAGAAGCACCATGAGCTCATTAAAGCTCTAAAGTGCATGTAAAGCAGAAGGGTGTCTTTCTAAGAGGTTATCAAAGGATCCCACATGTGTATCAAGTCGACTCCAACGGAAGCAAAAGGAAATCTGCCTGTTAACATTAATGGGAACTGCAGAGTAAGGAGAAAGGCATTCAATCCCAGTCTCTCTGAAAGGCAGAGAATGAGTATTTCAGTAATTCTGAGAGTTTACCTTGTGATTTAAAAGAATCTATACTCTTAAGACAGGAAGCATACCTATTAGACATCATGCCTAATAATTTGAAAGCATTTAACAAAGCCACACAGATAGATTGGTTTTGTTGTTTGTAATTTAGAAGGGGGAAGGGTGGTGAGGGAAATCAGCTTTTCTTGCTGTATTTATTTTATGCTTGTTTGGGAAATGGAAGAAAACAACACAGGATGCCATAAAACCTAAGGGGCCAGTAGGAAAAAAAAAAAGGTTAAAATAACTGTATGGGACGGAGTCTTCATTGACCCTGTGCATTCTATCCTTTAAATGTAAACATTGCCTTTGAAATCAACAGTATTTTGTATTTTATTTATGCCTGAGAAAGCGCAATAAAAATGCAGAAAGTGTAAAAATCAGGCTTCTGCAGGAGAGCTTGAATAAGCTAAAATTAAGAGCATAACCTAGCCAATTAGGAGCTTCTTTTGTGCCATGGTCATGCCTAAGCATTTCAAAAATATTGAAGGAGGTGATTATGGATACTTGTGGCCAAAATTCTGTGTCACTCAAGAAGAAGAAAGACTGTCTGATAAGCTTGAGTTTGTGGGGAAATCAGCACAGAAAAGGGGGTGTAATGAAAGAAAAAGGGGGTGGTAAGTGGAGGGGGAAAAAGACATCAAGAGGGAGAAAAAAGTAATTTTGAAGTCATTTGATTTTGAGGGAATTGAAGTCATTTGGGTTTGAAGTCATTTGGGTCTGATGAAAGAATTGCTTAAGGTTTGTTTTCTTTTTTTTTTTTTTTTTTTTTTTTTTTATCTGACTGCCTACAACAATCCTAGGTGTCTTAATGTCGGGAAAAGATCTGAATTATTAAGGCATGAATAACTAGCAAAACAAACCCTCATTAAATTATAAAGGAATATATTTTAATGCGCCTTAGCGGAAAAACACTCATTCTAGGAGAAATCTGTTCAAGTGCACAACAGTGCCACTCAGAAAAACTGTTCTCCTGCACTGCCTGAGGTCTGGGGATCTATAGATCCCCAGTCTGTAGTGGGATTCAGGGATGGGAAGCTGGGAACAGCCCTGTGTGACCACCTTCCACCGTAATTTATTGAGTGCTGTCATGGCATGTGGTACCGTGCAAACACTGCCCTGGGGTGTTTACCCTCTAAATCAGACACAGATAATAGAAGCCAGGCACTAAATACCAAGGGAGAGCCCAAACCAGATGGAGACAATCCATTTTACATCAGATGTGGCTGAGACTTTCCCTTGTGCTGATTACTTCCCTTTAGAAGAGCTCCTTGCTCAGGCATTTAATTGAAAGAGAAGCAGCCATCAGTCGTGCCCACACAAAGAGCTCCCTTGCAGGAGGGGCAGAGTGATGCAACACGGTAAATCAGGCACAGGGAGGCTGCTCAGTGACACCCTGGCCCTGAAGGCAGCAAGGCCACATCATTCTGTGCCACCCTTGAGTAGTTACTGCGTTACAGAGAGGCTGGTTTTCGTCTGCACAGCACAGAAAACATTCCGCACCAACCTGCTGCCCAGCTCAGAGCCAGCTTTTCTTTCTGTGCCTTGCTCAGAGCCAGCTTTCCTTCCTGTGCCTGGTTTTGCACTGCAGAGGCTGTGTTTTACTCAGGAGGGAAGAAGGAAGCTGAGTTACACTAGAGCAGGATTTGCCTGCCTCAGCCATTTAGACTGCAAGCTCTTCATGGGTCTCAGCATGTTTATGTATAGGGAGGAGGATGTCACAGTCTGACATGTGCTGAATAATTCCAGACCATAAATTTTGGCAAACTTGCTGACACACCTTTAAAATAATCATAATAAATATCCCCCAAACAGAGACATCAGGAACCCAAGGTCTGACAACTGCATTTCCCTGTGCACCAGAAATCTTCACCAAGACAGTAACACTCTAAAATGAACTCCTAGGAGATTATTAAAGCACACAGAGCCCAAGTGACTCAAATGAGAATATTTTCCACAGAGCAACCACTCTCTCAGTGAACTCCCAGCCATGATCTCAAGAGGAATGTGTAAAACATTTCCAGACATGAACTTGGAAACGAAAGATTTTGTAAATCTACTGAAAATTTCATAGCTCATACAGTTACTAGTTTAAATTTTTTCCCAGCCTCATGCTTACTTGCACTTGTACAAATGACTTTAAGTTCTGGAGGGCATGAACAATCCTTTTCTGTTCCTCTGCCTTATCATCCCTTCCCAGTAGTGACATACCCACCTTCTACTTCCAATAGACCTGATTGTTTTTTATCTCCTGATCTAACTGAGAATCAGCTAGTTAAACTCGTATTAGCATATATTTGAAGTTTCCTGTTTCTATTTTTGGACCTGAAATGTGTGCTAGAAAGTTCACCTCCTCTGATAACTGTATTATCAGTGTTAGTCTAAAAATTTACAGGGCAGAAAACTAAGCTCCTCGAGAATTTCTAGAGGGGAAACTTCCAATTTACCCAGTTTTTCCATATATACAACTCCATGAAAAGCAAAATAAATACTATTTCAAATATTTTCATTCTAAAAATATTTCCTGATACTGAACAGAGATAATACATTAGATATTTACCACGTGAAGGAATTTCAACTCCAGTATCATAAGGTCTCATCCTCTCTAATAAACTCAGCTTTTTTTTTGCTGGATCACATCTTTTCTGGCCTACAGCCTTTCTTATTTAAGAGCCCACTGAGTCCACACAGGACTCACATCCAGCCATTATGCACTAGAGGAGAAGTCACCAAAACAAAATGTATTTATTTGCTTCAATAATTACTACAAACTGGATTCTTTGAATCCTCATTCACGTTTGGCCTATTTTGCTCTGCAATTAGTTTCACTGGGAAGAATGGGACACTTGAAATCTAATGCATGCCTCAGTGGGGGTAAGTATAGTGGAATCAGGCCACAATGATGGATAAAGTAAACACATTCTTTTGTTGCCATCCATCCCGTTCTTAAAAACCCTCTTTAAAATAGCTATCAGACAAAGAAGATGATGAAAAGACACAAAATGAGGCCATGAATAACAACATAATTCAGATTAAGAATCCTAACCCAAATGGCCTTCAGAATTAATAGGCTATTCAAGGAAACAGAGTGCCCTCAATAAAAACAACAATTTGTGTGAAATCCTCCCTTTATACCCTTAATTTAGGCAGAGCTTTTCCTCCTGAGATTCTGTTTTGCATGAATCAATGTGCTGCAGTTCACATCCAGAAGGAAAGGCAAACTATGTGTTGTACGTTCTAGAAGATACCAAATGAGTAAGAAGCATTGCTGCAATTACAGGACACTAAAACTTAGTTAATAAAAACTGCCTGGTTCATTTTGATTAGCTGCATATTAATACCTAGATTATCACAATATTTGGAAAATACTGACATTTATTTTGGAAGTCACTGGTAGCAAGAGTGTATGTTATGCACAAAGAAAACACTCAGGCCTCTGTAAAGCTTAATATTAAACTTTGTAGTTACACACAGAAATAATTTCAATGCACTTTTTTTCCTTTACAGTACAGGGTAATTATAAAGTTTGCAAAATCATACCATAATACTTTGGAAGATTGGGTGACTCACACTCTGTTGCAGGGCAGCAAAGGCTCATTCCCAGCAGTGACATTTTCCTGAAAAAGGCTTTTTTCAGCTGCTCTCAACTCTGTAATGATTGACAATGTCCACTCCATAGACTCCTGAGCAACTGGCTACTAAAATATACTTTCTAACAATTTGCTACATTTTATCCCCGCAGTGTCTTATTCTTTATCTTTCTGAAAAGCTCCTCAACTCACAAAAGTCTGTACAGCCTTTCTGCTAGCAGGATTTTGTTCAAGTTGCACTGCCTTTTATATGAGGAATGACTGATTTTATTTCTGGTAGTAGCTATGACTTTCCTGACATACTTGAATGTCCTTAAAAGTTTCCTAGTTAATGCAGGAAAAAGCATGAAAATCACATATTAAAAAAAAAAAAAAAAAAAAAAAAAACCAAAAAAAAAAAAACCAAACAAACAAAAAAACAAAAATAGAGACTTACTCAGTATAAAGCAAAGAATTTCAGAACTGGGAAAAAAATAAAGACATGCCAAACCATACTGAATCTGGAACAACAATTTCATCCAAAGAAAAGGCCCAACTTGAAAAAGCAGAAAGTCTTTTTGAGTGAATCAACCAGGAACAGCTGATAGAAAGAACTCAGAAATCAAATAATTCATCTAAAATGCTACAAGATGAGGCGTCTGATGAAAAGAATCTCATATGCTGTGCAAAGCTGGAGTCTGTAAAAGATTGAACATGCTGATGCTAAAGGAACATGCCAAGGCAATATCCCTTGGTGAAAAGAAAGAGCTGCATAATTTTTTCAACACAGCAGGAATTTGTTAAATGTATCAAGGGCAGAGTTCATGACCATTAAAGCAGATTATGCATGACATTCCTGAAAAGGAGTAAGAAAAGATAAAACTCAGAATAATCTCAAAGGACAAAACATGCTTTTGTGCGTTAAGAACATGCCAGTCCTTGGTCCACTAGAATTTGCAAGGTGCAATAAAGCCACCAGAGAAATTATCAGAAAGGCATAGAAATCATCAAAACAAATTATTTAAGGGATGTGAATAACTAAATGCTAAATCAACGGCAAAGTCCTCCTTTTTCTTGAAGCTTCAAGAAACAGAAAATAAAGACAATAATCAAGAGACTCAGTACCTTCCATGATCACTAAAATGTGGGGGATTAATAAAATAAAGTATAAAATACATATGTAAAAACATGTTTATTATATATATTGATAAATAACCAAAAGCATATCACTGAAACAGATCTTCTCCCTGACACCTTGAGTGTCAGGATTCACCTAGGGAGCACAAAGGATGAGACCATGAAATATGAAATGATTCTCTTGAAGAGGATAAGTCAGAGGATATATTTCACTGGAAATAAAGATGTTGCCAAGAAATTCTGAACTCTATTTGGGACTGAAACAAACAAAAACCATGAAATGAAGGCTACAAGGTTCTCTTTTCATTTCAAATATACAAAAGATATTTTACAACAAAAAATAAATCATGAGTGGAGCTCTTTTCTTAGAAGAAAAATAGAAGGCAGAGGTGGACATTTTTGTATCAATTGGGAGAGTATGTCCTTGTCCAAGACTACTTAGACTTACTTCTTTTAGTCAGCCTTACTAGACAATACTTCAATTCAACAGTTATTTTTGCTACCCACTATCCCTGAAACAGTGGGTATGACTATGCAATTTTCAGCAAATTACACGTTCTGACACAAGCTACTGACAATCTAAATAGAAAACTTGGAAAACCACTCTAAACCCGGACTTTTCTCCATATTTAGCAGTGCTGGATTACAATTTAAAACTGGCAAAATATAGGTTGCAAGTTGATAACATCTGGTTTGACAGAAATGATAAAATAAGAATGTCTGCATTTATGTGAGAAGTACTAGAGATTTCTGGATGTACAAGATAAAACTCTCACTGTGATTCAGAGGCAAGAAAGCTTTCATTAATTCCCCCAAAAAAGACAGTGAGTAGTTCTAAGGTCATGGACAGCAGTGACACCTGGGAATTAGCACCAGAGGCCCATGGATTGCTGTTCCAGTCTCTCAGGTGCTCTTGCAAAAAGCAAATATCCCTTTCTGCAGTGGAACATACCGGGGAAGTCCAGCAGTGATGCTCCTGCCATTCTGTTTGGCACAAACAGACACTTCTTGCCCTCAGGACTCGGAGAGAGCAGGAAAATAACACTGCAGGAGCCCATGGAGAAACTGAAATGCCTGTGGAGCAACATGTGGCACTTCAGGGGCTGTGAGAACATTCCTGGTATATGGAGGGGGATGTGCCTGTGAAATCCCAGCCTCCTTTTGGCTGTTACCAGTTGCTGTCACTGTGTTTGCCTGCAGAAAGCAGGGAAGTTGCACCTACAGAAAGCCACGGCTGCAGCTTAACCACTGGAGCTGAACTGGAGCTATTGTGCTGTTTGGGGTGGTGGATTACACCAGAGGCAGCAGGCAGACTCTGCACAAAGCAAAGGTGTTGTCATTCTATTGAAAAGCTCCCATACCTTCTCAGTGATTTCTCACGTGCATCTCCTCACTGCACCGACTCCTTCACAGCACAACCAAAAAACTCCACCTCGCCTCACCGTACAGCCAACAAACTCCATCTCTCTCCTCATGGCACAGCCAGCAAACTCCATCTCGCCTCACAGCAAGGCCGACAGACTCCATCTCACCTCACGGCATGGCCAACAAACTCCATCTCTCTCCTCATGGCACGGCCAACAAAATCCATCTCTTTCCTCACAGCACAGCCAACAAACTCCAGCTCTCCTCACGGCACAGCCAACAAACTCCATCTCTCTCCTCACGGCACGGCCGACAAACTCCATCTCTCCTCACAGCACAACCAACAAAACTCCACCTCCCCTCACAACATGGCCAACAAAATCCAACTCTCCTCACAGCATAGCCAACAGACTACAACTCTCTTCACCACCAACTAAGCCACTCTTTTGTAGCACTCATCTTCTTGCACACAGCTGCGGCCTGTAAAGGTCAGGCCTGTTCCTAATCCTTGGGGATTAGTGCACCTGCAACTCCTCAGGTGTGAGACTGCCTTCTCCACTATTTTCTTACATTCTATCCCTCCACACAAAGGCATCCCATCCCTGATTCAGAGGGACTATGGGCCAGATGTGCCACCAGCAGCCGGGGCTGCAGCTCCAGGGACAGTTTAGCTCATCCAAAGCACATTGCTCCCATGAGGGGAAGGGCCCGTCCTGCTCTCACTCCTCCCCTTCCCCAAGGATCCATCCAGGTTTTTATGGGGATTGCTGCCCACCCCTCACCCCCTTAAGGAAGATATCTGAGGAAACCATGGGGTTAATTCCCCAGACAAGTTAAGGAGAGGAACCCAGGCCCAGGGTTACCAGGGGGAATAGGAAAGGTGGCAATGAGGCCCCCAGCCCCTTTCAGCAGCAAGGAGCTATTAATTTGCCTCAGCCATGCCTTGTGGAACAACAGCCTGCAATCAATCTCTGCTCAGCATTAACTGCAGCAGCAGAGCGTTTCTGACACACTAAATGCACACAATGAATGGCAAGGAGAGATAGCAGGTGCTTTTCCATGCAGTTCTCCAACCTCCAAGTTCTGGAAATGAAAAAAAAAAACAAACAAAAAACCAAGTGTTGCCCCACCCTGTTTCTGAAAAAGGCCTCACATTCCTCAGACCAAAGCAAACCTACAAAACACTGATATTTTTCAGTGGACCAGAAGCAGCAGACAGTGATTAGTAAGCATTACCCAGTAGGGTTGCTGGTTGAACCACATCCCTCGAGCAGAGGACTTGCTGCATTTGTATGTGGGAGGCAGACATTGCTCTGCCACGGGACTGAACTGAGTGTCAAGTAACGCCTGTTCTTGTCACAGCTCCTGAACAGATGTCATTTTGTCATAGCTGCTGACATAATTTTGAAGATAAGAAGATTTGGAGATTTAGCCAGTGATGTTTTAAAGCTAAACACAGACAGGATTAAAGCTTTAAATTTAAACATAAGCTAGATATGGCCTTGCAACACAGGGTTATATCAAACCTATCCCAAAACACATTTAGAAAAAAAAAAATCATCGTACCATTTTTAATTTATTGTAATTTTGGTACTAGTGTTGCTTCAATTATTATTTTACCATCTCATACATTATTAACCACTCTTTTCACAGAATAATGTAGTCAGAAAATATGACCTAAGATTGCTCTTCTGGAAAGAAAAAAAAAAAGTAGAACTAATGAGGCTTGGTTTCCTTGGATTAAGTTTTATCGACTTTCGCGTCTAAGATGATGTAAACTCCAATGCAAGCTTTGCTCTGGGAGTGGAACTGCTTAAATGAGCATCTCCTGTGTGGATTCTGTGGTGTGTGGTGTGGTGTGAGCTCATGCTCTGCTATTTTTTTTTCAATCAAGGATATTACAGAGTTTCTCTTTTCCACACGCCTCAGACTTGTATTTCCAGACAGCTATGAAGAATTAACAACTTTTGAAATTATGAATTTTTTTCAGTTTTGTCTGGGTTAGCCCAACAGGTTTAAATCTATTTGATGTGAGAAAAGAGACACAGGACCATATCTGAAGACACAATGGTTACTGAAACACTGTTTTGAATAGACAATTTTAGTGCGTTTATATTAAAAAGAGAAATACCCTATAACAAATAGAGATGCAGTAGGAACTTTTTCAGGAATCTTCAAGTTACCTTTAAGCCAACTAGTAAGAGATAAAATGGTTATGGTTAGAGATAAAATGTGAAATTAATTGCACAGATCAGGCAAACTAGAGGAATGCTAGCCTGTTCTGCTCTCTGGTTTACTGCAGTTAACATACTGGCACTCAAACCCTTTTAGGCCAGTTCAAAAATCAGATATATGTTCCTTTCCAGGTAAGCTGAACTTACACTTTTGACATCAGTAGAGTTTGTACACACAAAGCTATATCCCATTGCAGCCCCAATGTGTATCAGTATAAATGTAAGTCAAACAATTTCAATAAAAGGAAATAATCTTTCCTTCAGGGAAATGAGAATTTAAACTCATATTTTAAAATAATTCTATTCTGTGATTCTGTGTCCAAGGAAAAGGAAATACTAAATGCAGTTGTGACAAGTTTTTAAATAGTGTGTGAAAATTTCTTTTACTCATTAAATAAACTTAGCATAGAACTCTAATTCTCTCTAGTTACCTAGACTCTACATCAGACCAGCATCAGCTTTCCATTGAGATCTGGTTATGCCCATATACTAAGAGAGATTTGAAATACATCAAACCACGCCCCAGACAAGAAGTTCAGAATCAAATCAAAGTTTCACATTTGAAAGACTGAAAGAAGAAGTCCTATTGCTTTTGACACTGTTTGAACAGGTCCTATGGGAGCTTTGGAATAATTTACTGATATCTACTCAAACTTCTTCTTTGAGACACAGAATCTCTATTGAAACAAAAATACTGCAAATTCTTGTCAGTGTCCATCACTTTTGACTCCTTTAACAAGACTTTCAAACTAGGATCTCACACAATCATGCCAATGGCCTTAGCTGGTAAAAATAGTTTTATAAAACCTACAGTGATTAGGCTAAGCCTTCTGATTATCCTGCCTGACATTTTAGTAACTTGACTGCAATCCCCTGACCACAGAGATCATCATTCACTATTATTTCTAAGGTGGAAATCTTATCCTTCATGTTGCACCATTGGAACTGCAGTTCAGACAGTTTTGCAACTTACTGAAATACCAAGGGTAGATTTCTTAAGGTGTAAAAGGAATTTCCTTTTGGAGGCTTCTAAGCTCTGGGGCGAAGAGGAGAACACACCATTCGTGTGAAGTGCAAGGTGAAAGAAGCAGTTATGTTGTCCTGCAGAACTATTAATCCCTCAGGTGGCTATCACCTCCCTGAGTTCAATACACAAGTAAAGGCTTGTATGCTGAATCTTAATTCATGTACTTGTTTCTCTCTATCGATTTCTTGCTATTGAATTTTCAGGAACGTGAATTAAGAGAAGCCTGTAGCTGTAATTTTATACTCAGGCAGCTAAATGGTTAAAAATGAGACCATGGCACAGTGAGAGCCTCATAATCTTCAGAAATTATTGTAAACTAAAATGTTTCTGATGTTAATTTGATTTCCAGGAGTTTTTATATCACTTTGGTCAGAGATTATCTTCTCAGCAAAACAGATGATGGTCTGTAAAAATAAGCTCTACAGTCTTGTTAGCCTGCTTAGGATTGGAAAACTTTACTGGTATAAAAAGGATGAACCAGTGTCTCCAAACCTACACTAAATCAAAACTGGGGTCATCAGTCTCCTGTGTCCCAGCTGTAGCAGCAGAAGCATCAGCTTTATTTGCTGCTGGTACCTCCATCTGTTTGGCCAAAAGGCAGGCAGGGGTTGTGTACCCTGACCCCTGGATGGATTCTCACCTGTGTGTGCATGGGGCATCTGTGCAGCTCCAAGAATTCCCTTCTCTTCCAGGAGTGCTGGCAGGGAGGAGAAAGGAGGTACATTCCCTGCAGGGATGACCCTGTGGGGCAGAGACTGAGGAATATTCAAGAGGCAGCAACAGCAGATACACATCCAGACCTTTAAAAGACAGCACAGAACCTCCCACTGAGGATGCAGATATAATCTCCCACATGTGGAGGTTTTCTGTATGAAGAAGTCTGGAAAACCTTTCTGGACTGAGAACAAGGATGGCCTTCTTAGCAAGGGCACAATGGGCGACATCTTATCCTGCAGATCCTGTGTAAAATGCAAACATTTTAGGTTGTCCCCCAGAAAAGCTTTGGGTTTGAGGGCCAAAAATCCCATGATACAAAATAATTTTTTCTTGAAGAGGGATTCACAGGCCTAACTTGCATTTCCTTTTAAATTCTGTCCATTTATAAAAGCAGCTGAGTCAAATGACTGGATTCTTGTTTTGTTTTTTCTTTATGGATTGTTCATAATTTTTATATTTTCCCTTAATTTAGGAAATAGTACCTACTTACCTTATTTTATGACCAAAAAACCCCATTTCTTTAGAATCATGACTATTACTAAAACATCACACACATTATTGGACTCCAGTGGTTTTTAACAGACAAAGAGGACGCAAAATTATCTAAGTGTATAGTGTCAAAATCTTCCCTGACAGAAAATCTGACAGAAAGTAACCTGCTGTTCTCATGAACCTCTCACAGAGGACAGACCTGGATGAGGGTGGGAGACCACTGTCAGTGACAAGAGATTATACCAAGCATGGTAGCTTTGTTTCTAACATTAGTTGTGTCTACCAGAAGTACTTAGCCTGGAAAGCAGATTCAAACATGCTGAGGGCTGCAAGCTGCTTTTCATCTCTCTTATCCTGTGGGATACTAGGCAATTCCTTTTATTTTTTTAACCATAATTATTAAATAATTATCCCACATCTAACAGTACAGTGTTTTAAAAACAAAAATCTCTTAATAACCAATAAATTGCAAAAATTTGCAAAAATAACCAATAAATTCCACAAATTGCAAAATTGAAAACATTGTGCTTTCCATGGGGAAAAACCTGTGTGCTTTTTCATCATGTGCCTCTGAACCTGCCTGTCTGCACACACTGATTCACATGTGCCTATGTGCACAGCTCTGTACACGCACACAGAGCAGGCATTTTCAAGACTCAGGCAACATACTCATATTTCCCATGACTTCCTATTGCCCAAGAGCAGACTGAGTACAGGTGGCTTCATAATAGCAAGCATAAAAATGACAACCATTTTTTTATTGCAAAATAACACACTGTCAGATGTACCACCATCTGTGTTATTCAGGACTACTGCTCGCTGCTGGCTGCCACCAGCACCGGCCCATTATTGCAAAAATTACAGGAGGAGATGATAAAGCCTGGCTTTATGAGAGAGCTTGACACTGGTCCCAGAGTCAAGTGTGACATAAACCCCAAAGTTGGACTTATGTGTGTGTTCAAATGTTGTGTGTGCATTTACACCATTTACACAATCACAGGCATAGCCCAAGGGGATGCTCTCTGCTATTTCCTTGTCAGAGATCAAGGAGTTAAAATAATCAAGGCAAGAAAATTGTTTGCATGGCAGTGAGAGAGGAATTAAAGATCCCAGTGACTCGAGCTTACTTTCAACATTTGCCTCTGCAGCTGTCATCACTGCAGAACTGCAGAAACACTCCTGACACCAAGCAAGAATCAGATGTCAAACCTGCACCAGCTCCCACAGCACTGCCAGACTCCTGTTACTATTGGGTGAATCCTCACAACACCAAAACCTTTGTCACAATTTGGGGAGTGTCCTCTTCATTTTCTATTACCAATTTGCTTTACAATCATGCACTAATTAATGCTGGACAACAACAATGTTAAAATAAACAAGCTGAATGAAGAATAACAATTAAGAGGATGTTAAAACCTTCCATTTCTCTGTTCAGCTCTTTGTTTTCTTCTCTTTTCCCTCATAGCTCCGTTGCTAACAAAGAATGCTTTCTGAAATGACAAATACTGTGGGTAGCAGTTTCATTTCTATTAGACTAGTATCTGATTTTACTTTATTACAGAAACTTCTGTTTTGAGAATTAAAAGGTTATACAGCACACTATAAAATTAAAACACTGCAAGGCTGAGGGATATTTCCATAATAATTTTAAATACCTAGGAAAAAAAATCTATCCAAACAATTACCTACAGTGAAAATAAAGTGTAGTCAACAAAGATTTTGTAAGCCTTTGTTTGGCCATTTTGTACATATGCATTCATAATTAAACCCATCTACTCCATAAAAAATAAAGTCTGCCAGATGGACTAAAGATTTGAGGTAATAATTACAGATTACACATGGACTAGGTATGGTCCCAGCTGTCCCATTCCACCTATGGAGGGCCTGACAAAATGTAACAGTGGCTCCTTCTCAAACAGCGCTTCCAGGGTGATAAAAAGGTTGTTCACAGCCATAATGTTTTGACATGGTTTTATCAGTGAAGCCATAGCATAAAACTTAGCATTCCTTAGCAGTGAGAGCTACTATGAGCTCTCCATGGACTATATAATTTTCACGTTGCTTCCAATTGCTATGGTACTAGCCTTCATCCATTCCCACATACTCCTCACCTGTGACAAGCTATATACTTTTTATTTTCATCCAGGTCTGAGCCCTTGAAACTTCTGAAGTCAACTGGCCTGTGTTACCCATCCACCAGCAGTTTATCCAATGGGATTCTTCATGATATACAGCACTAATAAATTAATGCAATCATTTCATATGATAATGCAATTGGATGTCATCTTTTTCTTTGCTCTGAAATAATTTATGAGTGAAGGCTGAAGTTTGATTCCAAAGTTATGTTGTTCAAAGCTGACTTCTCTCTTTACTGTCTCCAAACAGCCCTGACATACCTCAAGAAAGTAGGGCAATGTAGCTACAGAGTCCTGTGCTATATTCTTCCTTACAAGGTATAATGATCTGACAATAATGATATCAGTTTCACTGACCATTCTCATATTCAGAAAAAAAATTAATTTCTTCAGAGTACTGTGAACAACTTCCATATATTTGGTAGAATCATGATAATATATCAACACCTCTTAGAATTAGGAAAGAAAACAGAAACAGAAATAAAAAAATCTGAGCATGCAGTAAGCACCGTAAGCCATGTCTGAAATGACAAAATTGCAATCGATGTGGAAAGTAACCCTGGAAGGAGGATGAGCCAAGAACATAAGTAAGCATAAAAAAATCAAGACTGTTCTGAAAATACTTTCAATGGGTATAAAATTTCCATTATAATATTGAAACATATAAATTTGATTGCTTTGTCTTTCACTTTCTTATTTCTACATCTATGGATGAAAAAGAAATGGATTTAAAAAGAGAAATCAAGAAAGCATAAAGCAGAAGATTAAATTATCCTTTTTTAGCTTAGTCTTAGACAAAATCCATCAAATTAAAAATATTAAAAGCTTTGTTAAATTTTCTTGAAAAAAGATAAGTAACTTTTGGTTTAAAAAATTGGCTAGCTAAGTGAACTGAATGTAAAATATTGAACTTGTTGTTTCTCACTGATATTTTAAAAGGAGACTCCAGGCATTAGAACCTCCAAAACAGAATTCCTTAAGGTTGTACACTGTTATGCTGTAGCTATTCCATTTCCTTTTCTTTGTTTAAAAGATGCTTCTTCATCCATACTCCTATTAGTAGAAAAGCATATGCAAACAATTGCACTTCCACATTCTTAAAAATTAATGTATTTATTAAAAATGAAGTCCTGGTACATCTGGAATATATTTAAAATGAATTTAGCTGTGAGAAAGGAAAAATAGTACCAAGAACTTCACAGAGCATGGAAATTAACTATGTTATGGTAATTGAAGTTGGATTTCAAACAGAACATGGACTCTTACAGAGCTTCAATTATGAAAATGGTACATTCAGTTCAGCATAATAACAGTGTTCATTCTACCCCTCACTGAAGGGTCCTGGAACTCAGAAGTCGAGAATTGTCAAGAAATGTGAGCATCACATCACACAGAGTGTGTGCTGAGTGTGGGTGTTTCCAAACACGAAAAGGAGCAGTGTAAGTGTGTCAGCAGGAGAGGCTTCGCGAGCACCTTGCCGCGGGAATCCATCTATTGCAGACTGCAAACATTACCACATTTAGAACAAATATTTGTCAAGGTTACTTCTGCCAGCAGGTGTCTTTCAGGGCTGGATTGACAGTTTGACTAAGTCCATAATTTTCCCAGCTGGAGTTGCCTGATTTGCCATGCAACGCTGGCCAGGCTGGCGCAGCGGGAGAGCCCACGATCCTGCACATGCCCCAGAGTGTGCACCAGGATTTGCCATGGATGTGCTGATCTGCTGGGAGAAGGGCCAAGACACAAATCATTCTTTCCACAGGCAGGAGGATATTGCTGCAAACATCAGTACAGGGATACCACTCCAATCTGGAGGCTCACTTGTTGTTGTGCTGCAGTTTTTCTGTTTCTTTATTCATGTACATATACAGATACATCCTTGCACAGCCTATTGTGTTGGGTTCAGACTAGAAAACATTTAGCTCTGGAGTGAAAACAGCTCCTTGCATGCTCTTTGGGCTATAATCTCAGCTATTTCTTATTCTATGGGCTGTTAAGTAACACCATCTCTTCCAGGATAACTAAGAGAAAAGGGTAGTTGGCACCTGGCAGGTCTGGAATCTAAATGATTTGTAAGAGCTCAGTAGCTGCTTCTGTAATTCAGAATATTTTGTATTGAGTATGATTTTATATGTGAAAAGGATTTACTGGGCTCATTATAAAAACAAAACACTGGACTGTAATCAGGATTGGCAAGGGAAGTTAGGAGGAAGAGCATTGTATAATGGAAAATAAAATTGAGAAAGTGAACTGTATGAAAGAGTGAGGATGGCAGAGGGAAATGAATAATTCCAGTTTCCTTTCAAAATGTCTTCTAGCAGGGCTTCCTTATGCCAGCTACAACATACTCATACAGCATCCCAAAAACCTTTCTCTTAGCAACCTCCATTGAAAGTTGTTGTTAGCAATGTAATGATGACTAAAAATTTGACATTCTCTGGAGGCTGATCAGGTTCCCAGCCTTACAGCTATTATTTCATCTTTCATTGTTACTCTGCTCATTTATGTGTGCTTCTTTATTTTTCTTCTGGCAACATATTCCTCTGCTTTAGGTTCATTTCAGTTCATGGACTGAGGAATCCTACATCATCTCCTTAAGAGGAACTCACAGTAGTAGCTGAGCCTACCAATTTACTCTTTTGACAGAGATATTTTCTCTGGCCCAGGAGCCAACTGGAGAAAACTGCAGTGCAAAGGGGAGAGAAAGCAGAGGGAGGACAAGAAGTCAGGGAAATAAATTGCTCATAAACAAGTGCAACCCAAAGGTGAAACAAGTCTGTGGGCAGCTGTTGCTCGATTAATAGAAGAAATAAAGTTAAAATGCCAGCTCCAAGACAGGTAGCTGTCACAGTGTCAGAGTTCAGAAAAGGCTTTTCCCTGACAGAGCATAAAATAACTTCTCCTTTCATAACAGGGACATCTTTGCAAGCTTTGTGCTAAAAAGGAAATCTGTTTCTTTAGGAGAAGAACAACATGCTTTTGTGACATGAAGACAACACAGAAAGCTCCGGGGTAGGTAAAAGGGATGGCAACTCCAGCACTCCTGATTTTTTATATTCCCCCAACTGCATCTGAGCAACTGCTCAGCATCCCACTCTGCCTACTGGGGAGTGCTGCATTTTGGACTGAAAACTCACTAAGAGCCAAACTTATGAGTAGCTACTGAAAACATCATTCTTTCTTTCATCTCTGGATTGCTTATTGAATATTTATGTGGCTCTGACTTTCCACCACCAGCAAAATTCTCCAGCCATATCCTGGTGACAAACCTCTGTTTCAGGATTTTTAACCTAATTTCTGCTCTGACAGTTTCCTGGTGCCTTTTTACTCAATACATCCCTTCACCTTTCTGGGTTTTTTTCTTTTTTTTTTTTTTCTTTTTTTTTTTTTTTTTTTTTTTTTTGTGGGGGCAGGTTGAGTGCCCTCCTGTTCCATTATAGAGCTCCAGCATCCTACTACTCTTCCATAATTAAATATCTGCAAAAGAAGTGGACAGGAACAATGATGGGTGGGTGATGGTGGGGTGGGCACATCAGCAAGCAGCCAGGAGCAGTGGGAGCAGGCTCATGTTGAAAAACCAGAGTGAGGAGAGATGCAGAATACTTGGTTTGGCAGAAATGAGCGTGCAGTCATTATTCAGATGAGATCTCCCCAGCCAAACAGAGTGCTGGAAACTGCATAGCTGTGAAATAAGTGTACGGTTATGGGTCATTAGGCCAACAGTATCTCTGCTCTCTCTCTGATGGGGGCAATAACATCTGACTGTAATTTTTAGATTGTCTGTGGTCCCAGGAAGGTTAGATTTTGTCTTTGTCAGATCAACTCACTCTTTCTTTCTTTCTTTCTTTCTTTCTTTCTTTCTTTCTTTCTTTCTTTCTTTCTTTCTTTCTTTCTTTCTTTCTTTCTTTCTTTCTTTCTTTCTTTCTTTCTTTCTTTCTTTCTTTCTTTCTTTCTTTCTTTCTTTCTTTCTTTCTTTCTTTCTTTCTTTCTTTCTTTCTTTCTTTCTCTTTTCTCTATGAAGAAAGAAGGTTAGTTTTCCTGCAGGTCAATAATGTATTGTTAACTGCAACTTTTGTTCAAGTACTACCTCTACCAACAAACTTGTTGCTTGATCTAAGCAAAAACTAGAGATGCTCATGCTTGAGAACTTCTAAAGATAGTGACCTTTCATGGTATATCAGCTTTCTCTCAATTTATTTTTTTTTTTAATTAGGTATATCTAAATGTGGTAGACTCTTCTTCATCACAATCTCAGTTCTAAGTACTGCACAGCCAAATATATGATTTAGAGTATTAAAATGTAGAACCAAAGCACTTGGAAAGAGACAAAGATCTCTTCTAATATCTTTATTACTTCAGAATCACAGCGCATATCTCATATGCTGTGTTAGTCTAGCTTGTCAAGGTTTGTGCCCTCGTGGCACTGTATCTTCATTATTCACTGCAAACATGGGGAAAAAAGCTTTCTATTTGGGATTCAGTTATTTCCCAGCTTTCTGTTTGGGATTCAAAGTGTTAAGCTCATCAGTCTTAAAAACCCAAAGAGGCAAATCTCCTTAAATTTTCCACAGTACACAAATTTGCACTAAGCTTCCAGTTCTTAGAGGGAAATTTTTAGCTTTACAAAACATTAATTTCTCCTCTGGATAATGAGTCACATAAACATTTGCAACTCCCTTATCTTGTCTGCCCCTCAGAGGAAGGAAACATCTTTCAGCTCTAGATGCAGGACAGTACCACTAAGGGATTTCAGTATTGTGATAGCTCCCCAAAGCCCGCCCATCAGTGCAGCAAGGAAACACAAATCTTTGCATTATTAGTAATTCAAAATAGCAATCAGCATGACCATTTTAATGGCTCCTACAGCTCTCAACTGGAACTTCGATTGCCATCCATTCCTGTCAATCAGCATGGAAAAGCTTTGCCTGAAAGCAGAACTGATTCTGCTCAGCATGGAAGCTGAAAAATTCAGCTACAAGGCAGTTAGTGGTAATATGCTGCTAGAAATGACATTAAGATAGTGAAAAGTTCTGATAAATAAGAGTAAACAAATTAAAAGCCGTGACAAAAACATGCTCATACATATACTTACAGTGCCTTAATAGACTTAGTAATGTGTGGCTTTTAGAAACACAGGGAAAATTGGCCTGCTTTTAAAGACATACAGACAGATGTTTTAAAGTAAAAAAATCTGGGCCCTTCTGCATGCCTTGTTTTATGGTTTTCAGTCAGTCCAGTCCTCATTAGTTCCATAAAATACAATTTAAAATGCAATTGCCAGGGAAAAGGATTGGATCTTTAATGTAAACAAAGTCTTAAAAAGATCTTCATTCCTATTTTCTTGTTCCTGTGCTAAACATCCACCAGCTCAGGCCAGACTGCAGCGATTATCAATTAGTTACACCCTGCATGAGTCTGCACTTAAGAAGCAAAATAAACTCTTCCTCTCAAGAAAAGGAGCAGAAACCCCCTTTTTCCCACTCATTGCAAGTAACAAGCATAGCTTCCCTCTAAGCTCAGGAGAAGAAACAGGGAGAATTGCCCCTGCAATTTGCTGCTGCAGTTCTGGGATTGCTCCAGTCTTCCCTTCAGAGGAGCTGAGGGAGCAGGGCTGGAGGGCAGTGGGGCCATGCAGGTGCACAGGCAGAGCAACCCTCTGGGACATTTTCTGTGATTGCCTCTCAAATGAAGAATTCAGAAGTGACAGGGTCTCTGCTAACTGGGTTAGACCTTGCCTCCTCCAGCACATAGCAGTGATTTCTTTAAACCTTATGGATAGAGAAGTTTCTTCCTTTCCCTTGCTCTTGCTCTTTTGCTCACACTTTTCTTCTTTCCCTTCTGTCCTCCCTTCTCCCTTTCTCTTTCACATCCTGGTTCTCTTGTTCTTCACTTCTCTTTTTTTAGCTAGGTGTGGAATATATCCCCATGTCCCTCTTCAGCAGAGAAGAAATCGCCACCGTGAGTGCAAAAAGATTCTTTAATGTTGCTGCTAAGATGTTCAAGGGCACGGAAGTATTTTGCTAAATCTGTATCAGCTCTTTCCCTAGGAGGAGTTAAAGGAACTGGGATACAAAATACAGTGAAGATCCCTGCAGTTCATGCAGTGTTCTGGAAATCCAGATATAGTGGCTTATCTCACATTTGTGCCTAAGTTGAAAATAAGTTGCAAAAAGTAACAAGATCTCTGTCTGCATCACCATCCACTAGACAAATGTTTATCCACCTATAGAAAACTTCAGTTAAACTTTTCTGCAGAACAAATAAAACTATTACTTGATCATTAATTCATACAATACACCAAACCTGTGCCTGGTGCAAATTTTTACAGCTGAGTTATGAAACTTGAAAGGCAGGACCCATAAAGAAAATTGTGACAGTGCCATTATTCTGCTAATAATATTGTTATTTCAATCACTCAAAATAATACTGTGGCACAAAGCACCATAGAACTGCACCACCAGACAGCAAGAATGAGCAAGCAGAAGTCTGTACAACCATATCATCAGACTCAATTACTCACTGTAGGGTAAATATTTGAAATAATATAGAGGGGATTCAGTGACATGATGCTGACATTAATGGGACCCCACACAGATAAATCCCCCTCATACATCTACCCCCTATTTCTGATATGATAATTAAGCAATGGGTTGCATGCTCTGCTGCCTTCGTTCCTGCCTACCCTGTGCACCTCAAAACAGAAGCCAAGTCCCCCCAGTAAAACCAGGCTTGGGGCACCAAAACCCAGATCTTGTACTCCTGCACCCTATTGCTGCTGGAAAGGGAAAGCTGGAAACATTTACAGAGCTTCCTGAGCCCTGACATTCTGGGCTGTGGCTGTTCTCAGCCCCTTTCTCTCAGTGGCATGGATGGTGCTGGTTCCCATGGTTTGTGAGGCTTCCAGGCTCTCAGTGACACAGGAGCTCATGGAAACTTTATAATTATGCAATGGAGCATTAAACAGGACTTTCACCAAAAATCCAACACATAATGTTCTGATTTTCCTTATTTTATGCAGCTAACCCTCCACCAACATTACCACCTGGAACCTCCTATTCAAACGTTTATAGGTTTATGTGCCAGATTTATAGGTATTTGTAGGGTTTATAAAATTTCAGCCACTGCCTTTTTAGAACAGAAGAGTAAAATATTATGAACACTTTGGTAACAGTGAAGATGAACCAAAGATGAAGAATTTGGCTCAAATTTCCCGGACTTACAAAGATGTATTTTGTTTCAATTTTACTTCTGTTCTATGTTCTGTGCATTCTGGAGGGTATCAAGCCTTCATAGAACAGCTAGAAATAATTCTGTATTTTAAAATGCTCAAATCTATTTCTTTTGAAAAAGGATTTATTAATGTTATTAGACTCCATTTTAGCTTCAGAACAGTGTATAGGCCATAAAAGTCTCCCTGCGTTAATACAGAGGTGCCATAAGCCTAGAAAGTAAAAGGAACATAGGCATTCTTCAAGCATTCACTAGGCATGAAATAACTTTGTTTCCACAGCCACTAAATTAGGGGGGAAAAAACCCACAAAAAAAAAAGCAAAAAAAAAAAAAAAAAAAGGTAAAGAATACCAAAATGTCAAAATGTAACAGTAATCACCACCACCAGTAATCAGTGATAATCCTCAGGAGCTCAAGTTCTGCTGAAACTAAGTAGAGGATTGCCTTCTAAAACTGCTTTGGTATCTCTGCGAGGTGACTCACACAAGTCAGAAAGTACATGGGATAACAGGTCTAATAGTTTAAAATGGTTTGGGAGGGAAATATTTTTCCTGAACTGTGTGATAATGCTATTAGCTCCAGTAACTCGAGCCTCAGGGTGATCCCACACCAAAGCAGACAGACAATATCTGAGCAGCAGAGTGTCTGACCCCAAGAGATTTGTAGACACAGACAGACCCAGACAAGACCAAAAAAAAAAAAAATCTGAGATCAAAGAGGGGTAGAGAAGCTACAAGCTTGTCCTGCTTGCATAACTTGACATTAATACATAGTATTTATTCATCACTAGGTACAAATCTGAATGATTCTGAGTAAGCTTAGCAGCAAGAGATTACTTGTCATTTAGCTATGTATCTGACTCAAAAGGATTATTTTAATACTGATATCAATATTTCTAGGTTTGCACAGGCTGAGTGTTTGCCATGCTGTGACTGGAACTGGGGACTACAGAGTGTTTCGTGCTCTCCTAATGCCAGTCCTGTGGCTTGTTCCTGTCAAAGAGAAATCCTCACTGCAAATCCTTGCTGTGATTGCAATGTGAGCTACTGTTATGAAAGCACGAGGGGAGAAGAGTACTTCTGTGCACTACTTGGAATCCAAATCGAGATCTGTTCAGTCAGAATTATTCCACTGGTAAACAGGTTTTTTTTTTCCATTAGTTTTTATGGCCTGAACACAGGAAATTATTTAGATAAGATGCACACAACTAGGGACTGTCACCCGATTATAGAAACGAGTTATGATACAAAAATCATGGAGTAAAGTGAGAAACAGAAAATGTAAGCATTCTACCTGGAGCAGAAAACACCAAAGCAACACTCACTGCATGCTATAAAAGATAATAATCTCTGTACCTCTTAGAAGATATGTAAACAATACAATAAATACCAGTGATCAGCAGGGACAATATCAGTAAGAAAATAACCAACCTAGAAAACAATCAAAGGCAGAAAAAAATCCAATTCTTAAAACCAGAAAAGACAAATATTAGTGAAATAAAGGTATAATCAATATCCAGGTAGCAAAGAGAACCTATTAAGTGCTGTCATATATACACATATTTCTCTCAAGATTTTTCTTCATGTTGACGGCTTTATTGCTTATGCAGCTTTCAGCTATAGATATTATGTCAATGTATTTAGCAGACAGGAAATGCATTAAAAATAAATAAAGAAAACATCTGTAAAAGTAACTAATGAATGTCAGCAGGTCTGTAAATGTCACTGAATTTCTACTTTTTAGAAAATCCATGCACCACAGCCAATAGATGAAATGCCTATGTGCTACTGAAATACATTAACAAATATTTTGATTTCTTATTATCATGATCCAAAGTCATTTTGGATCAAGGGCTGTGACTCTTTATCAAAGACCTCTACTGGTAATTTGGTGGGAAATCATCTATGTTTTAGTTTTGACAAAGCATTAATTTTTACATTCAAGTAAAGGTCAACTACCATAGCCAGATGCAGCTGCAATGAAAATGTGTTCTGCTGAACAATGAAATGGTTCTTTCAATATTCTGTGTCAAATGCCTCTTTAAATGAGCAATATTAAAACTGTACCAAAAAAAAAAAAAAAAAGCAGCCACTAATTGTCCAACTGTCAGGTATGATAAAAAATTAGTGAGATGTGAATGCAGGACTTAACCAGGAAAACAGCCCCAAAAAGAAAACACTTGAAAAGTCTGATTTGTAATGAAGGTTGGGATAGCTTAAAAATAGCAATGACTCCTATGGGTAGCATTTTATAGGTTTATGAACCATATTAATAGGTTTTTATAGGGTTTATAGAATTTCAGCCACTGCCTTTTTAGAACAGAAGAGTAAAATATTATGAACAGTTTGGTAACAGTGAAGATCTGGGAGAAATCTGAGCTTAAAATACCAGAATAGTGTCAGTGTCCTGGAAGTAAAGAGTCTGCTCTAATTTTTCTGTACCTTTGGTGACCTCTTCATGAACTACCCTTACATAATCAGTTTGATGTGATACTAAGAACTGGGAGAAAACTATTTATGAACATGATTCAAATTCAGTAATATTAGGATCTCATTTTCCAGGTGTAAGTGAAAACACATTCTGGGCACTTAAAAAACGTTTAAAAAGTTATGGTCTATGTCACTGAGTGCTATGCATAATTGACAAATGTGTGGCTTATAATTGCCAAGCTCATAGTCACTTTTAACAAAGTCATACTTAAGTATTTCCACAAGGAAATGAAAAATTATGTTAAAATTTGAACTGTTGCTAAAGAGACTAAAGAATTACATGCTATAGTGTTTTTCTTCAGGAATAAACCTACCAAATTTTTACAGATTTGCTGTTAGAAATGTCTGTCTCCCTGTTGTCCTTGATGCCTTATTACAGACTATGACTCAGTTCAATTTGAAGGCTAGCCTAAAAGACAGAGATATGGATCCAAGCAGCCTTCACATCATTAGAGTCTGGGAGCTGTGCAGACCCAGATTCTGAATGAAAACTCTGCTCAGAGGCCGCCAACCAAGATCAGGATTTCACCCGTGTTTGCATTTCTGTAAAGCCAGAAGGGTTTGGCTGAAATTGCAGACTTTCCCTAGCCAGCATTTTTAACCTTCAGTGTCTCAAGAAATCTACAGCTAGACAGGAAACAGAGTTATTTTTGAGTTTGTTCTAGCTCCCTGTAAGAACCAAGGGTTAGTTCACAAATTTTCCACTGACAGGACTTAAAAAAAACCCTCTAATAACCCAGAGAATGTTGAAATCTTTCAAACCCATAATGTTTCATTTTTGCTATGTTAGCGTGTAGTGACAAACCAGAATAGATACAAATGAGAAATTCAAAATAACTCATTTCAGCATTTTCCAAAAGAAAATTGCCTTGGAAGAAGAAGAAGCACAGCTCCATAAAACTTTTACCTTTCAGTAAACTAATGCTTTTGTTGCATTTCTTTAGAATTGCAATTCTTGTTTTCTTTAAAATTGCACTTCTTATTTTTCTCAAGAAGAATGAAGGCAAAATAAGCAGCTTCAAAAAAGGAAGTACAATCAAAGTTCTTTTGAAGGAACTACTCGAGATGCTCAAATGTGAGTGTTCTGAAGCACAATGGTAAAAAGAAAGCTTTTTTAAGTGAAGATGAGAAGAATGGAATGAACCACATCCAAGTTCAGTCATCAGAAGCGCAGATTCTAAAATCTGATCTGGTCCTCCTGGGCCCCTGGCATAGACCATCAGTCAAGAGGAAAACACAGAGTTCTCTGACTTACTTTGGATATGTATCTTAGGATGAAATTGGTCACACCAGGAAGGGGACATTTTCTCTTCCATACAGGGAGCCAGAACCCAGTCCCAGTTCAGCTGCAGACTGCTGTGGAGATTTCATGTCAGAAAACTCTGACCCATGGGGTATAGACCACAAGAAAAAAAAAAAAAAGAGGCAGGTATGGCTGTCCTACCTGTAAAGCATGGATCTAAAGCTGGCAATTAAAAAAGAGAAAGGTACGTGTCATCCACACATGGAAATGCCCAGTTTATCTGAGGTTGTTGCCTCAACACAGCAGCTGGAATGAAAAAATTCTTTCAGACAAGTTTGCCTTCTCCCTTGCTTATTTCTTTCTCCTGAAGGACAACATAAGATGCAGCTTTGCAATTTAATTAAATGTGACATGTGTTGCTATAAGCCACATACTTGCAAGTACAGAATTTATGCCAAGTATGAGCAATCCTGGAGTAATTATGGTTTATGTTTTACAGAGGGCATGTCACTCAGCACACAAGTTTCATGAAAGGACTGAGAAAAAGAAATGCCAAAAAAAGAAAAGGAAATTATGGGCCAGAGGGTTTAAAGCTCCCAGATGAATAAAGTGAAACTGGAAAGTCTCTTAATGACAGAGGAGCAGATATGACAATAATGATAATAAAAAACTAGAGGTTAGAGTTTAAGGTCAGACTGCCAAACCAGACACTGTGCTCAGGCTGCTGAGAGGCAATTACTCCAAGACTTGCCAGGAGAAGTTCTTTTTCCAAAGATCTGCTCCAGGGCCCTTGGGGTGTAATTCCCTTTCAATGCTACAAGCTGGATATGAAAGCAAATTTCAGGAGGTGCAGAAAGAGAAGCAGTGTCTGCCAGGGGGATACCTGGATGTGTTCATAGGTAGAGTGTCTGAAAAACCCTTTCATGTTCTGGTGCATAGCATCAGTGGCCAAAGCCAGTGAGAGACTGTGGCAATCAAGAAAATACAGATATTTTGGTACTTAATACAATATTCAAAAACACTTAAATACAAAATACAATTTTTTTTGGTCACAAAACAGATATTCAGTTCAGACTAGTTTATAAACTGCTTAATAAATTACTGTGATTACAATTGCACAGGCATTTAAGTATCATGACACTGTACAATACTCCAATATCAATAAAAATATTATAAACTATTTTAAATCTTCTTGTTTCTATGTGGCATTCAGCTATGCAGGTAGTGACATTGCTACACTGAAATACTTGGGGAGGAGATTAATTACATTGAGACAGTAAAAATTGCAAAAACATTGTGTGAAGGAGCTGAAAATATTTGAATGCAGTAAATTGTGCTCAGGGGCTAAATCCTAGGCCTCTAAATAATTTAAGCATATTTGACAATTGTTTGTTTTCACCTAAACACCTCAGGTGAAAAAGATGTGTTCTCAGACACAGAATCAATCCAGCAGTCTCACAGAAAGGAATCAAAGCAATACATAACAACATGCAAAAAAGCCCCACCAAGCATAAAAAACCCACCAGAGTACAAAATTGCAGGTGGAGCCCAGGTGCCTCCATTAACTGCATTAAACTAACCTGTGAGGGAACTTGTTTTCTGCTCTCCAGTTTGTGCATGGCACTTACTTACATGGTTTTTATTCTCCTAGATTCCTGGGGGCTTCCATAATCTCAGAGTTCTCCACTTTTGTCTTTTGGACCATGCTCCTGAGAGGTGTTTTTTCAGCTTTACTTTTGGAAGACTCACTTTTCTCCCTTCTCATATCCTCATTTTCACTTACATTTGTTCTCCGAGCTATCTCAGAAGTTCAGATGGTCCCAGCTGTCATCTTTGCAAACAGATTAAAATACCTCTAGTTTATAATTTATGGTGAAACTTTCCACTTTGGATCCATCTCCAAAACATCAGACACTTCAGGAATGAAGTTCATTATTTTCTATCCATCCTTTTAATAGTTTGAATAGTGAAACCAAGTTGACCACCGTAGGTTATCTTGAGATATTGGTCCTCTGCCATTTCTCCAAAACCTCTTAGATAATTGTTCAGTTTTCTCTATCTTCAGACTGAAGTTTAGATGGAAAAGCCTGAGTTAAGTATTAACCTTAATGCCTGGCTCTGAGAGTGAATGTGATAATCACTTCAGCCAGTTTCAGATGTCAGGGGAAAAGTTGCATCCTGTGCTTTCACAACTTTCCTGATGAGTCCAGCCATCAACAGATTGCTACTGAAGAGTGAGTTTTCACTGAAATTTTATACCAAAGTGAAATTATCCTGGATTTTTCACACATAAACATGTCAAAGAGCTGGTTTTTTTCATTTGTTTATAACAGCTCCTACTAAAATGTTGCACCATGCTATGGGTGAAAGTCACACTACTACAATCCCTCTGTTTATAAGGAACAGATCTGATTATAGAGTGCAGATACTTGTAATTTTCTATAATTCCCCTGCAGCATCAGCTCCACAAACAACTAGATTTGGGCAAAGCATCCCATTTGTGTTTTCATACGTGCTGAGACAATGACATCTGCATTTCTCTCTTTCGACTGAAAATATATTTTATTGGCTATCTCAGGTTTGCATTTATTTTGCTTTGTTTTTATTGGCATCATCTCACTGGGAGCTTCTAGAATTTTCAGTGATCAACAAATACAAGCCAGGCTTTTTTCTTCCTCACTGTTGTTTACAACTGATGAATTTCCAGCATATAATGGACATCTGTGTTAATCCCTAAGAGCATGACTTTGCATAGTGAACTGGTTAATATCATGCTTTTTTGATACTCAAGGTGACCCACTGCTCCTCCACAACAACAGCTCACAACTCCTGTGATCAGCACATTTCATTATCAGACTCCTGCTTTTGAGATAAGTACTTTAATGAAAATATTAAATAAGACTGTCCCAAAATTGATCCTCGAGGGGCTCCATGACAGTCTCAGAATATCATTAGGCCTTACATTTTAATACTAATTATATTGTAGTATTTGCATCAGGGCAGCAATGCTCCTGCAGCACAGCTCCCAGATGGGACATCTGGGATATCATGACACAGAGCCCCTCTCCAGGGCATCCAACCACCTCAACTGGCCAGACAAATGCAGGCAGGCTGGAAGCAACATTCTACTGCTTTGACAGGCCAGGATTTGTTATGCTTTAGCTGCAATGAAAATTATTCAATAATAAAGAATTGTTTAAAATTTCGATTTCTGCCGCTTCCAGACTAAGAGAGCAGGAAAATATCCAGCCATATCTTACTGAATGGCAAGAATGATGATCTAAAGTTCATAGAAAATTGAAGTTTCTAAGAAGCTGATTAGAAAAGAGAAAGTGACAAGGATACTTTGCTGACCATTATACTTGAAGAAATATTGAGAGTACTTCTTGTACGTTCTTCACAAATCTGTCACACAAGGCTTCTCTGAATGAGATTCCTAACTAATTCTAATTCCCAATAAAAATAGTTTTCAACATTAGTTTCAGTATTTCTGGGGAAAAAAAATCAACATGCTATCTTTCAGCAACACAAAATTGGTTTGATGACAATAATCAGAAATCCATGTAGAACTGTTTTCTTCTGACTGCTGAAGTATTGCAACCAGCATACACTTAAAGGAAAGTTCCATTTATATTTTTCATCTCAGTTTTTATCTTTTCTATAAATTGATGGTAACATAGAAATTAATTTATTTTTAAAATGTATTAATTGCATCATATGCTTTGTTAAGAACTTTGTCAGTGTATCACTGATAGCAGCAAAATTTCCCCATTGTTAGCTGGACTTACATCTGCCATAGTCTGCTGTCAACAAGAAGTATAAAGCAACTGGAATTAGTACATATGTGTTTTCCTGGCACTTGGAATCTGCATTTCCCCAGTGTGGGCATGATGTCAAAACATAGTGACAGTGTGCATGCATCCAAGAAAGCAAGCCTACAAGCAGTGAGCATGGAACAAAAACGAGAATTCACATAATTTATTTTTTTTTCTTTCTACTGCAGATCTATTGCACTTCAGTAGACTGCTTAACTGACTCAATAAAAGCCCTCCAAAAGTTATTGAGAAAACAGCCTGACTGATTGCAAAGCAAAACTGACAGAAGTGCTCCTACTATTATGGCTTATACAGAAACGTTCATATTCAGAGTGCTTGACAGGCATTAAATTAATCCCACTGTATCATAATTCTAATTGCCACAGGGATTCGGGCTGTTCTGAGGCTATCTGCTGCAGAAGTTAAGTGTCTGTAGCACCCTCCTAATGCAGGAAATACAGTTAAGCTCATTTGTTATTTCAGTGAGAATATTCCTCCAAGATTCTTTTCCTACCCACATTTTAAAATGGGGCTCAGAGGTGCTCGTTGGTATCTTGTCAGCACAGCCTTTTTAATCTGTTAGCTCTGTAAAAAATGGATGTGGCTGTAATGTCTCATTTGAGGATTTTGTCACGGTTACTGTGGTAGCCAAAATGGCAAACTCACCAGTTACTTGGTTTTGATGTAACTCCTGAGCTTTCATATACAATAAAGTAGGAACAGAATGGTCTCTACTTGTTCTTCTTCCAGGGAAAAAAATCCACCAAAAAATCCACCAAAACAAACATGTAAGCCCGGTTTTACCCCCTTCTTCACCTCCCTTGTTTAAATTCTAGATTTAGTACATGCAACATTTCTGACCAACTCCTTTCCAAGCTCTTGCACACCCAATCAGTGCAAGGCAGGAAGATCAAATGTTTTTGGGTTTGACAACCTGATTTTTTTCATGGTCCAAGGCTAATATTCTGGAAAAAAGTTTCTTCAGCACCTGTCACCTAAAGTTGAGCTTCACGTTGCAGCCCCACCTATCCTCCTCCTCAGAGCACAGTGGGCATAGACCTGTGACAGCCAGAGAACTACAAATGTACATGTGGATGGAAGTAAGAACTGTACCAGGTGTTGCATTCCCAGAGCATCTGTACTTGTGGCATTTACTCATGTGGAGAAGAGGAAAATACTGCTGTCATTCAGAAACTGAACATCAGCTCTCTGCTAGCCTTTGGGATTTTGGGAAATTCTCAGAAGAGATACAAAGGCAGGATAGGCTGTCTGTAGTGTGTGATCTGGATTAACTGCCTGCCTTCATTTTAGCCAGCCACAGTGAGCTCTCAAGTATTAGGTTCCCAGTGAAGATGTGGTTTTGGTTTCCTACTAGTAGGAAAGTGGAGTTTTAATGGAAAAATCAAAAATTTCCCCTGAAGAGAAGCATGTGCAAAATACTCACCAAAATCACAGAGTTGATCAACAGACAGAAAAGGTTTTAGTAAACCAGTCACAGCCAGAGACTTGGGTTTTGTACGAAAAAAGGTAAAGTGCAAGTGAAGAATGTCATAATGCAAGCATAGAAGGGCAGAAAAATTCAGATTGATGAACAAATGTACAGTCTTTTCCTTTACACCTTGTGCACATAAAGCTGATGATGGTTCTTGGAAAGTCCTGCCAAAGAATTCAACCTACAGTAGCAGAAGCACGCTTTAGGAATGTGCCCCTCCCAAAGGAATCACCTAAGAATGAAATTAGCTGCAGGAACAGACAGATAAATCTATCTATGTAGCCATTTGGCACTCATAAATTGTTTCCATGGGCCTAAATGGATTTTGTTTCCTGTAAGACAGGAGTCCATTGGCACCTTGCACTGTGACACTAATTCAGGTATTAGTATCCAAGAAATACAGACTTTGGGATTATGATGGTTTGCAAATGTTAAGCTGCCTAAGCCATCAAATGCTGCCACCTTTGTGGTACCATTAACAAAGGCTATGGGACCTAACATTTTATTTCTATTTTAATTCATATTAGTGAGTAATCAGTGGGGTAAAGACTTGGCATGCTGCTGACAACTTTGTGGTCAGCTTCACTTTTTTCAGGCTTTTACTAGGTATGAGGAGCTGCATTGCTCTGTACTCAGCTCAGTAGAATGCAATTTCTTGTACAAACATAATTTTCAGGAATATAATGATATCTTTGATACTGTGACAATTAACAGAGCAGAAATAAAGGTTCTTGGCCATTATTTTCATGCCATCCAAACAGGAATTAGAAGATAGAGATCAGAAATATCCTATTAGTTACCATTTGCTGAAAGAAGGGGTGGAGGGTTTTTCTTTTAATTTTTTTTATTTATTTTGCTTTTGTCCTTCTACGGATCAAAGCCCATAAAGGCTCCTTCACTATTATCCCTTGCTGCTGACTTTGAACCACAGCAGTGCTTTAGGACTGGTGGGAAGCCACAGAATAGAAGTCGATACTAAGTAGTTTTATTCTACATTTCCTGATGCTGCTTTTGCTAAAAATATCTCAGGCTTGAAAAAAAAAAATCAATAAGCACCACTTTTATCCTCACGGCTTTGATTGTCATGCTCCAAGAAAAATCTGAAAAGCAATTGGCTCCACTTTATGGCAGATACAGAGAATAGAACTGAGCCGGTCCCATCCTCATCATCTCATTCCACAAGGTGAAAACCATGGTGAATTAAAAACTCATTTTTTTCTTCTAGTAGCTTAAAATGAGGCCATTTGGTGTATATTTAGCAAGGACTCCAAACAAAATAAGCATCCAGCAAGGATTTCACTCTTCTTCCAGTGTTGATGGCTGTTCTCTGCCATTCCATAAACAGGTAATTCACTTCCAGAACAGTTTAATTCAAGATTATTTTTGCCATTAGTGTCAATGAGACTTGGGTTCCTTGGTGCCTCTATTTTTTTTTTTTTTTGCTTTTTATATCCCTTGATTCATCTTCTCCAGCTTGCTTCCCTGCTTTGTAGCTTTCATGGAGACTGGATTGCAGTTTCATCAATTTCTCTTTCTCTTCTGAATAGGATGGAATTTTTTCGCATCCTCAACATGGACAGTAAATGTATAAATATCCTCATTTCCATGGTGTCATCTCAAAATGTTTCAATGTTTCTGTGATCCAGCATTCAGTGGCTTGGTAAAAAAAAGGGAGCTGTTTAAAAAACAATAATCCTAATCCTCAAATATTTCACTGCCACAGACAACTCTGGCTTTTATGAAGAACATATTTCTAGGCAAAAGGAAAATCATCATAGACAAGGGAGAAAAGAACTCTGAAGAAAATCAAATATGGGTAAACAGTTCACATTGAGATGGATAGTTGTTCCCAATTTTAAAGATTCATTTTCACTCAGTCCAATATAAAATGACACTGTTGAAGGATATGTTCAGTGAGGATGATGTCCATGGCAACACTGGGTGCTACTCATGCGCAACCTCAAGGTAAACCTCAAACACCCATAAACAAGTTTGCCTTTCATCTGAGTTTTTGGAACAGACTCTCATTTCCCAACCTTAATCTCAGCAAATACAAAATTCCGTACACATGAACAGCTGCATTTTCAAATACCAGAATCTTCCTTTGTATACACTAAACATATTACAATATACATAAGCAGCAACATTTTACTTTGCAAAGAATTTTCATCTGTAACATCAGCAAAAACAAGGTATAAAATAATTTTCTCCACCTTCAAGTAGATCCTTTAATTAATTTGTAAACTTCACTTAGGGATAAAGCATATTTAATTTTTAATCGAAGGTTCTGTTGCTGACAGAAAATCTTTTAGGAGCTATGAATACAGAGGTGGAATGTTTGCTTTCAGAAAAGCTTATTGCACAACAGATGCTATGTTGGACAGATCCTCCAGTTTTCCCATGGAAGCTCTTTCTCCCTTAAGTTTACTGAAGGAAGATAATAGATTAAAGAAAAATAAAGTAGAGAATGTTAGAAGCAAAACATTGTGTAAAATTTACATGCTAACTAAAGCTATAAATTAACCAGGTTGTTATTTTAACAAATAGTTCGTTCTGGAATACAAGTGAGGTGCTAGACACTTTATATTTACAAGAGTTGAAGCAAAACTCATTGCTTGGGTTTCATGATCAGTTGCAGCTAACCTACTCCTGTACAATTTTTCCAAATACAGATCCAGGGCATATTTCCATTACCCTAAAATAAAAGCACTTTGTCATTTATAAATCAGAGTAATTACTCATTGGAAAATAAACTCATTGGATAAAAAAATGCTAAAATATATGCATGATATTTTATAAAATTTTAAAATATTTTTAAACCTCTTTCATAGTATATTAGCAAGTATTTCTTTACTTCAAGTAAAAAATTAAAAAGGAAGTCATACACGGTTTCACAGGAAACACTACAAGAGAAAAATAAAATATCTACATCCATTATATTAACTCAGCACACAAAAGTACTGTAGAGTACTTGCTTTTTCAGGTATACAGCATAATCAAAGCCCCTGAACACTACTTTGGTTGTGTTGGCTTTCCAATCACTTCACAATTCTTTAGGAAATGCAGCTTTGTGTAAATTACCTCATTTTACTGTACCTCAATGGCAAAGACTAAAGCAGGTGTGTCTCTACATTGACTAACAGGAGTAATAATTTCAAGATCAACCTTGTACTTATTTTCTCTTAGTGAAATTGGTTTTGGCAAGACCAGAGTGCACCAAGTGTGGGTGCAGGAACCCTTGACAACTCTGTGACACTCAGTGACAACTGCTCAAGACACTGACAGACACAGGTGAATGCAACCACAAAACAATCCAAAAAAACCTCTTAGGGAACACCATCAACACATTTATAACAACTTCTTAAAAAGCCTCATAGGGCAACATTTCCCGCTTACTGCTGGCTGAGGTCACAAATTCAGCTGGAGCCTGACTTCCAGTGAAGCCCCACAGATGGACACGGATATCGCTGGGATATCCATGACAAACTGGGTTTTCAATTTGTCACTGTCCCAGCAGGGAATAAGTAAGTACCTGTTATTTTGGGCATGCAGCACCAGTGTTTCTGGGCAGAAACACCTTAGAGAGGTCTGCACACCACAGCTGCAGCTAGATCCCAGTTTTGAGATGCTACACAACACCTCTGGAGCGGGTTAAGCTTTTGTGCCAATGGGCTGACACACTCAGGGACACTTTGAGCTCCACCTTGTTCCTCACAGCCTGCTGTGGGAATGGCTTCACCCCAAACCCAAAGGCTGTTTCTGGTGCCAGCAAAACCTGCCAGCTGTGCCTGTGAAACCTCTCCTGCCTCCTCCAAAGGAAAGGTGCAGTCAGATGGATATCTCCTGTGGCACCTTGTGACAGTGATCACAGCGGTTCTTGGATGAGGCAAGAGATGAAAATGTTGACTCCATGTTCAGAAGGCTTGATTCATTATTTTATTTTATATATTTATATATATATATATATATATATATATATATATATATATATATATATATATAATGTTATAACTATACTAAAAAGAAATAGAAGGAAAAAGTTCGTCTCAGGAGGCTAGCTAAGCTAAGAATAGACTAGAAAGGAATGATAACAAAAGGCAGCTCTCTTGGACTCTGTCCGAGATAGCTTGGCCTTGATTGGCCATTAATTATAAACATCCAAGATGGGCCAATCAAAAATCCACCTGATGCCTTCCACAGCAGCAGATAACCATTGTTTACATTTTGTTCCTGAGGCCTCAGCTTCTCAGAAGGGAAAAAAATCCTAAGAAAGGATTTTCACAAAAAGATGTCTACGACAGCACATCCCAGGCTGCCTGTGGGCTCCTGCCTGGAGAATGCTGGCTTTAACACATGCTGACTTGAGGCACAAGGACTGAAGACATCCCAAAAAAATCAACACAGAAAGGCCACACATTCAACTTAATCCTAATTTTTATATTCACTTCAACACTGCAGTTATGAAAAAAAAAAAAACTGTACCTGAGAGTTGTGCCTAGCAGTATTCCGTGGCTAGACAGCAGAGAAGTGTGTCAGCCAAAATTAGTCATTTTTAACTGGGAGCAAGGGCAGAGGATAAGGAAAGGGTGATCAGTGTGATTACAGGCTTATGAAAATACAAGAGGGGAAAAGGGGCCATCACCTACTCCACCATGACCCACAGCAGGGCTCTGCCAACTACAGGACAGCAAGCATGAAAAGGAAACCTGAATTTGTGCAGGTCCCAACAAACATCCTAAACACTCATCCTCTTCACTTACTTGGATCTCACCTCCTTTGTAGCCAATGTGTCTCACCCCTGAGGTGAATGCTTTGTTGGTGCACATTTTCTTCATCAGCCCTCTCTGGAAATTGGCAGGCTGAGAGAAGTTTTCATTATCACAGTCCATGAAGCACCCAGAAATCAGATCTTTAAGGCAATCAGCTGTAATTATGTAAAATCCTAGGCTGCATTCAGCTCTCCCCATTTGCTCATGCTACTGTAGCTGTATGATTTCAGTGGAACAGATCCTGGCTCTTGCCAATAGAAATAAGATTAGAGTTACCCCTAAAATTATGCTTCAGGGAACATAAGAAACTACACAGAAAAGATAATGTATTTGAGAACATTTTTAATAAATAATGTGACAAAAATTACTTTTCTGATTATTGGATCCTCAGTATGCAAAATTATGGCTAAAATATGAGGTTTCTTACATGAACATAATGAAAACATTAATCACATGGATTTTCCTTTAGTACTGCACACCCTTTCTATGGAACCTTTCTTTAAAAATTAGCTAAATGAAAAATTTCAGTCCTCGGTAAACACCAAAACACTTTTTTTTTTCCTTTTTGTTTCCATTGGGGCTAGTCCTGATAGCTGTCAATAAACAAACACACATTTTTCCATTAGCACCAATGACAAAGAAATTTTATAATTACAAAAAAGATCAGAAAATCTACAGACAGAGGACATCATTTGGCAAATTCAATGCAACTAATGCCTCTATTTCAGCTTTATGATAATCCAATGTTGAAAGAGGCCACAGAAAAATTGGTAATTTTCTGTAAGTCCAGGAAAAGTGAGAAGTGTTTTGATTATGGCCCACATTAACATTTGTTACTTTACCATCTGTCATCATTCAAATATTCCAAATACAAACATAGAGCATTAACAAAAAGATGAAAAATATCCCAAACAAATGCTTAACATTTTCAATAAGACAAAAAAAAAAGGTTAATAGTTACAATGGTTTACAAACAAAGTTTAGTGATTGTGCTTTTAAAACCAAAAAAAAAAAAAAAGATAAGCAGTGCATTACAAAAAATCATTGCCAAGATCAAACAAAACTTCTTTAAGTGGCACTTCTTCTTTAAGGTGAATTGACACAAGTAGAGGTCTGAGATTTGGGCCAGTAGCAGTTGATGATATTACCTAATTGTTACTAAAAATGTCCATTGGTTTTTTTTCATAAGCAGTGTTGAAGCTGAAAATTGGAAAAAAGTTTTAGATAAACTTGCTCATGCTATGATTAGGCAAATAGCAATCACATTGGCTTACCTCCTGCCTATCCCAAAGGACATTTTTAATAAGAATGTATTTAATGATGAAAATGGAAAGACAAATCAAAGTACCACAGGGGTTTAAAATGAGTACATATTTACAATAAGAGCCATCTCGTCCCAAATTAATTTTACTTTCATTTGTCAAACTGTATCATCTGCAAAAGGTTAGCAAGAGACTGGCAGACCACAAGACACACAGAGTGTGTTAACCTGCAAGATGGCCTTTGCAGCGGCTGCAGAGCGCAGAGGAGCCCCGAGAAGCAGAGGCTGCTGTGCACGGCTCCCCTGCGCAGCCCTTCGGTCACCGCCGTGTCCCTCGCGGGGTCACCTCTGGCTCACTGCAGAGCTGGCAGCGCACTCAGCACCGCCGGGCTGGGGAGAAACACGGGAATCCCAGGCCCTGGAATTCCCTCCTGGCCCAATCCTGGAGCAGCAGCTGGCCCAAGCGCCTCCGAGAGCAGCTCCCCTGCCTGCTGGGGCAGCCAAGGTGACGCGCTCGGCGTTGCGGAGTAGGCGAGGGCCGTTCCTAGAGAGGAGGGTTTACAAAGAAGGAGTAAAATAAAAACTAGCATTCTGATGGCATGAGGAAAAAGGAAAAATTGTACACTCTGATTGCACTGAACATTATTTCTGGCGTCAAACATCATCAGACTTGAGGCATCTTAAGTGATTTATTTTTTTCTGATTAGATTTTAAAAGCCTGTTACAGTACATGTCGTTGTCTTCAGCTTTCTGTTTCCTGTATTAAAAAAAGAGGATATGAATTAATACATGTTAACCTTTATAATTTACAATTTATTTTACATATTTCTTAGAGATTTTCTACCTTTAAATGATGATTACTACTTTAAATTATGCACAGCAGTGTGACTGTGTGTTGGTCACCCTTTCTACAATCAGTATATAAAACTGAATCAATATCATTAGGCAGAAAAAGTAAAGAAAAAAAATTGTATCTAAGTATCTAATAAAAAAATTGTATCTTAGTATTTACAGAATTATAAACTGTCAAAAGATGTGAAAGGCAATGCCATGGTGTTCTTAGATGCTCTAGTTCTTTATTTTCAGTTTTGAAAGAATCTGGGTAGTGCAAAGTGCTCTTCAAACTATTGTATTTCTGCAAGTCCTGTTCCATAAGTTTTACTGTGGTGACACATTATACTATATATGATTTGTTTCTATGTTTTGACACATTCCAAATCTGTTTACTTGGATTGGGCATAACATTAATGGACACATAAATGCACTAATTTTCCTGAACAGAAATATTTCTGGTTCAAAAGTGTTTTTTCTGGCAGCTGTCTAAAAAAACCAAACCAGCTTTATTGCAGTCATCTTCAGTATTGCAAATGCAGTTACCTCCATCTCTTCTTCCTCTTCCTCTTCTCCTTGTTCATAGGCTCCCAGTACTTGCATTTCTGCAACATTCCTTCGGGCTAGATTTGCTTGATCTGCCCTCTGTCTGCCTCCTGACCCTCTTGACGACATGGAGCTGGAGGAGCTGGGATCTCTGGGATTATTTGATGTTGGAAACGTTGGTCTAGAATATGGCAGGATGTCCTCTGTATAATGAAATGTTTAACGTTGTTATGTTTACTAGCCCAGAGACACTGTGAACCTAAAATTTCTGCATGCAGTTGATTTACTTTTTATGATTCTCAGGAGGTTTAAAGTGATGCCTGACAAGAACATGAAATATGCTGCTTCCATAGCAGCACTATAGAAGCTTTCTCAGGGAAATGTATAGTCTTTACATGGTAACGTTCGCTGCAGAAAAACTAATTCATGATTAGTGTCCATTTCATTTCCATTTAGGATACCTGGTCTGTGTTCTACAGGAAAATGAAAAAAAAAAAAACTCAGCCCCTGTATATATATTTGATATGACAGAGTAGGAGGAAATGAGAATACAAGTATGATACAGGGAACTCACTCCATGTAAATACTGGACCCTGCATTTCTCAGGCTGAATTTGAGACACAATCAGGGGCCATGCTTAAATATTTCACCACCATCCTCTATGGGAGCATTCTAATAACTTTTCTCTACAGCAATCCACTGCAATCAAACTTTTATTTACACGCCCATTCAACCAACTAATATCCAAACACCCCTGATGTTATCCCTAAATACCTGTAGGTAGAAAGAACCAGATATTTGTATCAATATCAGGACCAGGCATTTGTATCAATCTGTGCTCTTGGTGAACTCCTGGCATGTTCCCCTAATTAGTAAATTTAGCACTTTTCATATATAAGAGATTTCTTTGATCAGGCCTGGCTCATATAATGCTGTGTGGGTTAGCATTTATAATTAATCCACAACTACTAGGGCTTTCTTACTTACTCTTGAAACAGGACCAGGTATCATTCTGGTTTGTCCTCTGGTTTGTCCCTTTGTCCTCTACAAATTGGCAAAATGGGCCAAGCATCCTTTTGTCCACTACAAATTGACCAATGTCCTTTTGTCCTCTACAAATCGGCAAATTTCCTTTTGGTTTGTCCCTTTGTGCTCTACAAATTGGCAAAATGGGCCAAGTGTCCTTTTGTCCTCTAAAAATTGGCCAAGTGCATATCCTTTGGTTGGACAGTTAAGTTTCTGACTTACAGATCTACTGACTTCACTCAGTCTCCTTATAAACCAGATTATAATTAAATACATCAAATATAAGTAGACTACAAGTGTATGGTAGGAGCAGGGATACTGATCCTTACAACTCTTGAGGAATATTTCTTTTTGGTTTTCTCAGCATTGCCTTTAATACATGATGGGTCTAAGGGCAGCAAAATAAAAAAGGAATGATATGTAAGCTTGTAGTAAGCTCGTCTTGCCCCAAGAAGATCCTCCAGCGTGCCCCATATCAACACCACAGTTATGATAAACAGTGGCACCTCAGCAGCTCTAATTCCCCACCGCCAGCCTGCAGAGCTCCCAGTGCCCAACTCCCAGCCCTCCAGCCCGCCCCGGGCAGGCAGAACCACCTTGGAGAAGATGACTTTTTGCTGGTGCGCCGTCGCGTTTTGGTGCTTTGCCGGCTCGCGCTTTGCCGTCTCCCGGCGGCTCCAGGGGCTCCCGGCGCTCGGCCGAGCCCGTCCGCAGGTCGGGGTGCTGCCTGCCCTCCGCCCCGTCCCTGCCCTTGTAGCTGGCTCCCTTCCTGTCCGCCGCTCTGTCCGTCCTGCCGTCCACCGAGGCCAGCTTGGGCAGCAGCGCCGGCCGCACCTCCAGCTGCGCCTTGGACTGCGCCGTCGGGGACTTGATGGCCGGAGGGGGCACTGGGGGAGGGGGCAGATCTGGGGGGGCAAAAGAGAAATTGAGAGTAATTACAGTGACATTGCACACCAGTGAAATTAAGAAATAACATTTGACTTTGAACTGAAGAAACAGACGCTCTTGTTTGCTTTCTGCCCCCTCCTCTCTCCACCCCCAGAAGTGTTATGTTACTGTTGAAACTGCTGATGGGTATTTTTCCAAACGCTTGAGCTTTAAAAACACAAAGGATGACCTCTCCATGCCTTTGCAAATCACAATATTTTCTCAAAAATCATTACCAAAAACTTCAGGCTCTTGGATATCAGTTATGGATAACAACAAAGTATTAAGGATAATAACATCTCCTTCCTGACATTTGTAATTGTTTCCTAAGTCCATTCAAGAATACAACAGCTTGTGCTGCAATTGCTTGAGGTCTTCAGTGAAGTGAGCATTAAAGCAAACGAGCTGGGATGTAAGAACATGTATCAGATGCGTTGCTGACATATGTAAAGATAAACTATGTGCATTATTAGACTCTTCCTTTAAAATAGTAGGTTAAAATAACACACATATCCTTGATGTTTGTTGTTATGTCATGACATATTAAAAAAAAAAAAAACGCACAGTCAATGAAGTAATAAGCTCTCAGAAAAAAAAAACCAAAAAAAAAAAGAAGAAAAGACACACAAAGTCTTCTGGAATTGTCTCTTTAAATTAGCACAGCTTAAGGGGTTCTAAAATACTGAACTTTTAAAAATGCTATTTATAAAGAACAAACATTATTTACTTCATTATAATTTTCTATTCCTGCATTAGGACATAAAAGTAGAATATGTAAAATGTTGATCAAGATAAAACAGTGCTCTGTGGAATATTAACGTGAAGAAAAAAATACAGGAGTCAAACAAGGGAGTGGCAATACAAAAGCAGTTCACAATAAAGGTATAGGCACAATTCATATGGATTTAAGAGAACAACAGTTTAAAAAAGTGAGATGAGGCTAATATTCTCAAGTGAAATTGCTAGGAAAAAAACCTATCACTATTAAAAATTGAAACTTCAGCCTTTTGTAATAGTGTGCTTTCTACTTCCACAAAAATCAGGGAGCAGCTGTGTTTCTCAAACACCATCACTATATATACAGCTAATTCTGAGTCTATTCCATGAAATGTTTCAACTTAAATTTACCTACATCAGGCCAAAAATAAAGGTAGTAATCCTGAGTAAGAAAAAGTAGATATCTAATATAAACATATAAGTTCAGATATGGCAGATGCCAGACATTTTTGAGAGGTTTTCCAGGGACACAAAGCATGAGTGACTTGATCCAGCCCTGTGGAAAGATGAAGCAATGCAGAATTCAGTGTTGTGTGCAAGCTTACTGGGAACCATCCACCACACTCACCTGATGACATATCTTGGAATTATCCTGTCTTAAACAAGACTAGAAATTTTATCAATTGGCTGGACTGGAATGATGAGGAAAAATGATGTCAAAGAGTAGGGTTCATAATGTTGGACATACTTCAGGGAAATTATATCCTGCTGCAATAACTCTACTGTCTTGGTGGAAAAAAAAACCCCCACAACAAACAAACAAACAAATAAACCCCATCAGGGTAGTTTGTTTGTTGATTTTAGCAGTTTTGGAGAGCAGCTAAAGGTAAACAACTGACTATTGAGACTTAATTTTGAGTATCTACCTAACACTCAATATTTGCAGGTATCTTTTAAGAAAACAGACTGTCATTTGCAAACCCTAAAAAGGAATAATGTAAGCTTGGATAAACTAAGTGGCTGAATCAAAATGAAGGGGAGGTTTAGACTGGATATCAGGAAAAGGTTCTTCACCCAGAGAGTGGCTGGGCACTGGAACAGACTCACAGAGAAGTGGTCACAGCACCAAGCCTTACAACATACTTGGCAAGAAAGCTCAGAATCATTTATGCTGCATTCCTTTGTTATCTGTAACTGCTAAACATGGTTTGGAGAGGTACCCTCTGTTCAGTACACAGCCTCAGCAGTGGAAGTCTGTAATTCCAGCCATCAGAGTAGCACTCAGACTCCCTCTTCTAAAAATGTCCAAAAATGCTCTTTGGTGGCAGGTGAGGTCCAAACCAAACTACTTTCACTGGGCTGCCCAGCTCTGTAGATGCAAATTTTTATTTCTGAATCACAAAGACCCACACCCATGGCATCTTAAGAGTTAATACCTGTTGCAGAAAGTGTTATTATGAAGAAGTTTATGTAAGTATATAACCTCTCACAAATCAGCAATCATGTGAAGTCTGCCTAAGACCTCAGTTGTGTGCAATTTGTTCCTCGAAAGCCCACTGCATAAATCCATGTCAATCCAGACTAAAGCTCATTGAGCACAAGAACTATTCTTCCAAAGCAAGGCTGAAGATGGACCCCACCCCTCACAGAACACTTACAGCAATTACTATTAGCAATTACAGAACTTGGATTAAAAAATAAGACAAACTCCAAATTAGCCTGTGGAGATTCCAACAATTCTTTCCTTCCTGAGGAAAACTTTCTTCTCACAGTAGATCTTCCCTCAGAAGAGGACACACCGACTCAAAATGAAGATACTCAAACTCAGAAGTGTAGACTTTTGCAACCAGAGCTTTTCTTTTAACTCTGGTCAGATTTGTCCTTATCTCAACCCTGTGGGGTGCCTGCTGGGCACTAAAAAGGACTGTCATGGTTTTAAGCCCAGCTGGAGATGAAATTCCTCTCAGCCACTTGCTCAACCTTTCACCTCTCTCATCCCAGTGGAATGGGGAGGACAATCAAAATAAAAGTTGTTTGTTGAGCTAAGAATAGTTTAATAATTGAAAAGGAAAATAATACAATAATGGTAAACAATAACAATAATGATAACAATGAGGGGAAAAAAAAGTGATGCACAATGCAATTGCTCACCACCCACTGGTCACCCAATTCGGTCACCATCCACTGACCAATGAATGCCAGACCCCTCTTCCTGAACCTCTCTGAGTAAATCCCCAGTTTATGTACTGGACACAACGTTCCATGGTGTGGAACATCCCTTGGGTCAGTTTGGGTCACCTGTCCCAGCTATGCTCCCTCCCAGTTTCTTCTGTGCACCTCCTCACTTGGCAGTGCATAAGATAAGATTAAAAAAAAAAAGTTGTTGACTTAGGATAAACACACCTTAATAAAAAAACATCATCAACACCATTCTTATTCTGATCCAAAACAAAGCCCTGTAACAGCTGCTGAGAAGAAATTAACTCTACCCCAGCTGAAACCAGGACAATGCAATGTCTTGTGTCTTGCATGCTCCACTCACTTTCTCTTCAATAAAGCACTGAACAGCCCTTCTCTGGAACCTGCTGATGTAAAGGGAGTGTAGATATCCAACATGAGCCTTTTCAGCCTCCCTTGGAGCCCGTGTCCAGCAGATGTGCCATGGCTGAACAAATATGAAGGGAAGGAACATTCCTGTAGCCTGTGAAATAGAGCTCGGAACAAACTACTTTGTTCAAGAATCCTCTACAGCTACACAGGACAAGGAACAAAGTGGTGTTGAATCTTCACTATGGAAAGGGAAGATGCACTGATATAAAATATTTCATAAACTGGCAGCAGCTCTATGGTAGGTACAGTAATAACTAAAGAAAAGTGATATTTGCTTTCAAGAACATTTTTGCAACCTGCAGGGAAACTATAAAAATCTTCATTATAACACAGTGCTTCTGACTGAGAAGAATCCTTAACAGAGGGAAAAAAAATCCCTTTCAGAGGTCAACACTATTACACCCCTGTGGTATTTATTTTAACAGCTCAGATCACAGAGAAAATCCAGATTCAATCTACCTCCTCGAGTACAAACTGGCACACTTCTTATTAAAAGCAAAATGGAAGCTTCCATTGTAAGGAATAAAAATAAATCACAAAGCAACATCAAACCAACGGAAAGAACTCAGAAGTATTTGTTAAAGGTCAGCTGTGCTCACATGTTTCATTCATGTCTATGTATCACTGTTATCCTGCTTCCCATGTAACTCAAACAATTAATGGATGCCATTTCATAGCTCAGGAGAAAGGTTTCTCCTACAGGAGAAACCTTCCATAGGTGTCTTTTGAAAGGGGAGAGGATAATTTTCTAAATGAGAACACACACAGGAGCCAAGGCATAAGCTAAACAGTGTTGAGGAAAAATAATCTGCTAAATTAGTTTAACACTAAAGTGGAGACGCCACAAATAAGCACAAGAAGATGAATTGTAAGTAGTGACCAATGAGGGAATTAGGCTTCATTAGGCAACTCTCTCTTTTAAACTCCATCAAGCTGCAGATTTTTTCAGTCATACCCTGAAGAAAACAGCAGTTACAGATTTGATGCAATACTGAAGAAGGCCCCTGGAAGTGTTCAAGGCAAGGCTGTATGGGGCTCTGAGCAACCTGGTCTAAGGTGTCCCTGGCCATGGCAGAGTTTAGAACCACATAACCTTTGAGGTTCCTTCCAACCTAGGCCATTCTATCATTCTGCAAGATACACAGTGAATTTTTAGTCTATTTTGTTCCTGCTGGTAGGCAAAACTCAGTCTTGTTCCTGACAAAGCCTTAGCCAGCATTTAAGATTTCCAGACACATCATAATCTGAGCTATTATTCATGTAGTGAAGTTGTTTTCAAGCTTTGTCTCTCAAGAAACATGGCTCACACTGTACACAATAACTGAATGGACAAATTAATACAGCAAAGCCCAGTATGATGTATGAAAACTGTTGCCTTTTTTTTTCTATGTACATTTGCATAATTATCAAAACAATTTTCACTCCACATAACCTCCCTCAAGTAAAAAATTCTGTATTTAAAAAATATAATGGGCTCAGAAGTAAGGACTGAGAAGAGGACAAGCATCTGAAAATTATTATAATTCAGTAACAACCTGATTTTTAGCAGAGTAAGAAATGCATTCCTACTTTTTTTGTACCTTGCTAAAATTTGCTTCATACGGAGTAGATTGTTTTGTACTGCACAGGCAGAGGGAGACAAAAAGTACAAATGGTGTTGGCATGCATAAAGGCTTAACATTTCCAAGCGAAAATTCAAGGAATATTTGGCAGATGTTCAACTGCCTTTTGTGAGAAATTCAGCTGCCCTGACATCATGTCATTGGTAACACAGCTAAATAACTCAGTTACAGTCTCAGCCAGTTAGTTGCAAAACTGTTTAGTATTTTTTCCTCACTCAGAGATTTAAAGAAGAATCAGGATTTAAAATCTCATGTGAACTGTGAAAGGCATAATTTCTCCTGAAAGACCTACTGAATCAGAACAATGGCAAAGTACTTTTATCCTTTTTATCTAAATGCTTACAATTCTAGGGTTTGTAACAACTGATAAATCAATTCAAGACAGTTCAGAGGAGAGTCTCCCATATATATTTTTAGAAAAGACAAACATAGCCTTTTAAAGTTTGGTTTTCTAAATTAAATATGTAAGTAGGTCAGTCAAGGTTGAGAAGGAGGGTACATCTGCTAGTTGGTTCTTGTTATGCAAGAATGTAAACCCTCCTAAAAGGCTAGATGGAAGAGCAATTAAAAATTCATACATTTTAATCCTTACCACCTACCGTGCAAAGATTTTTTAGCAACAAATATGAAGAACATTTCACTGCCTGGATGACTGTCAAGGAACAAAACAAGAGACTTGAAATCCCATCCCACATGAAGTAGTAACTGACTTGAACTATTGCTCACAGAAAATAGAAAATTGTTACTACTTGGACTGTGCAGAGTAGATCAGAGAGCACTCTTATTTAAAAATAGGTAGTAGTAGGCCTTTTATTGCTACATTAGTAACAAACACACCTTCAGAAAGGCCAATCTCTTTCACAGATTTGTCTGTAGAATATTTTTCCTGTTAACTAATCATATAAATTCTTCATTACACTTGAATTTCATAGAACTACTAGCAAGTACTAATTCAGGTAATTTGGGAACAGTAAAAAATTCTTTCTATGCAATTCTTTAAAATTCCATTTAAGAGCCTGAGAAAGTAATGAAGGAAAATATTTTTCTTTTTTCACTATTTATTGAATACTTCTGCTTTTTATTTCCCAACTACTACAAACACATATATGTTTACTCATTATGAGGAAAAAAGCCACTCTGTATCAGGTACTCCTCTATAAAAAAAAATATAAATAATAGTCATCAAGCCAGTATAAAAACCTAAGTATATCTACGCTTAAATGTTTCATTCATGCATCCATACCACTTTTCTCCACCTAAGGAAAACAATTACTGCATTGTTACTTTATAGCTAATTCTAGAGGGTCGCAATATACTAGATGAGGCTATTAAAGTGAATGGTTAGAATGTACAGTAAGGTTCCAAATATACTTATGCAAATAGATTGAGGGGAAAAAATAATAATTAAAAAAATATCTAAACCAAAAATGTCCTTCAACCTTTGAACTGGATTTTATTAGATCTGCAGGAATTAAAGCCATAATTTGCTATTCCCTGAATGACCACATTGTATTGCACTATAAAAAGGTTAGTGGAAATTCTTACCTAATTAGAAAATATGCTGAAGTAAGCAGGTGCTACATAACACAAAACAAATATTGATCATGATTGTCAAATTTATATTGCAACATCTAATGACAATGGTTCTATGATTTAAATCTGTATAACTACTTTCACAAAAAACCTGTCATCAAATACACCACCCACCTCTTATTTATCCCTGTGTTAGAAGCAAATGGCCACATAAAACACCTTTATTTATTTATTTCTGATATCCTAACTATTGTGTTTGTATTGAGGCTTGATGCTTTGCCAATTATTTCAGTTAAGAGCATTCTCTTCAAGAGAATAAAAGCTGATAAAATGTCAATAAAAATCCAGTGAAATGCCATTACAGGAGCCTCATAAACGTAATGTTTCTGGTACAGTTTTGGGATTTACACCTTGTGTTGTCCTTTCACAGAAGCAAACATGCACAAAAGCACTGTAATAACCTCTTGAAATCAGATAATATTCCAACAGCTCAGTTTGGCTGACAGAAGGGGCCTGGGCACAATCCAAGAGGCCCAGGTGCACTGTGTCATGCCAGCATTTAATGCAGCCTAATATCAGATAGATGCTACTGAGAGAAAATGCTCCCAATAAAGTACAGATAATAGCACGGACAACCACTCATCGCTAAATTACTTCTGCTCATCGTGCTTTGAGCTTTGTATTAAATTTTTTCGTCAAGTGGCAGGAATCACAGGGAGAAGTGGTTCAAAACTCCCTTCTTGTAACCCTGGATAAGGATCTATAATATTAGCCTTTCATATGATAATGGCAAATGATGCCCCTCTTTGAAAAAATTCAGGCTGGTAATGAAAGTCCTAATCAGATTGTTGTTGGAGAGAAGCAGGAGGTGGGGAGCTCTGCCCTTCTCTCCTTTTCCCTTCCCTCCCCTCCCCTTCCCCCACATCTCCCCCTGTTAGCAAATTCTGCAAACTTGACAAGATGGGTTAAGTCTTGGGGAATTTATCTTACATGAATTTCCAACAAAGCCCACGGATTGTTTCATACAACTGGAAGGCAGTGCTTTAATAAAAGCTGCACCACCTGAGGCATTTTCATTAAAGGCTCTCTCTAGACAACATCACAATGTTTGCATTATCATCCTACACCCCCAAGAGAATACAAGCACTACCTTTTCAGCAAGAGTTGATATTGTGTGTGAAGGCACGAGAGAAGATGATTAGATTTTGCTTTCACTCACAAAGTAACCGCTTGCAACAATGCTGTGGCCAGGATTACAATTCACTGAATTTGTGCTGCCCACCATTTGAACAGTGAATTGCTTTTTTTCAGGAAAAGGCACATTCTGAAGGTTTTAATAGCCGGTCACGTGAATGAAGATTTTAATCCTAACCAAGCATTATTCTCAATGACTGTACTATTTAAGCTATCTGGGCTCTTAACTAATGACGGTAATTAGCCGATTAGGACACTATAGAAAACAGGTGCAAGGCTCTGGAGTGGCAGCATCAATGTACAGTATTAAGGAACTCTGGCATTTAAAATGATTAAACTGTTCAGCTTGTTTAGCAACAGGAAACACAAATCACTGAATTCTGAAACGCGGCGTTATCTCTGCGGAAAAATTTCATGCGCACACACTGAATGCACATTTAGAAAGGTTCACTGAGGCTTTCACCCGTTTCAGTGGACTCACCATCTGTGTAGACTTCTCTGCGCAGATGTCCTGGCTGGTGTTTTTGCTTTTTGGCAGGTCGGACCTTCTGTATTACAACAGCACTCATGTTGCTGTCGGTGGATACAGGGCTGGTGGGTCTGGGACAGTGCGATGCATGAAAATGTCTACGGCCTGCAAATGGTGATAGAACAATAGCCATTATTCTTCTCACCTAAAATAAGACCTTTCATACTTTCTCTTTTCACATTAGAATGCTCTAGCTGTACAAAACCTAAAAATACACTGCTGGAACAATAGTAAAGCTCATCCAGTTTTAGAATGAGCTGTAACTAAATCGGAGCATTTGCTATCCTATCATTAGGCAGTCTGGCTTGGACGCACAGAAATTATCCAGCTGCTTGGTAGCTGGTAGCTGCTGCCCCAGGAGCACGAAATCCATCAGCAGGCAAGCACAAGCAGGATTCCCATCCAGCCAGTTTCTGGAAAGAGCAGAACATTTCCCTTTCAGGTTCCCCCTCCCCTAGCTTGGGCCACACAAGGTCACCCCTGCCATAAACAGAGCAAGTGACCAGCAGGTCTCGGGTACAGAAGTCTCCTCTGCCACTTTGAGGGAATTTTCAGGAATGCATTGAGGCTGGATGGCTGGCATTTTATCACAGATTATTTGCAGATAAGAAGTGTCATGTTTTTAGGACATGCAGTCAGGCACACACAATACCAATATATATAAATCATTGCATAACATGAACTTAACTGTTGCAAAAATATTAGCAAACGTATGTAAAAAGACCTTTTCTAAACATGTAAGCCTCTACACATATTTATAGGAATTTATTTGTACAAAAGGGATAAAATCCTGGCCCCGTGGGTACGAATGGGAGTTTTGCCACCTACTTCAATCGGTCAGGATTTCATCCAGAATTACTAAATTACCTCCCCTCTCACTCTTCATGATGAACAGCTGTGTTGAAATGAAACAAAGGACTGTTAACTGGGAGAGGATATCTGAAGTGGGAGGAAGGTTGAAAATCTGTGGAGTCAGGGTGGACACAGTTGTGACAGAGTACCTCTTCTGCAGGTCTGGCAGTTTAACAGGATTGATTGTCAAAACATTCATGCAACTGCCTGAAACCAGGATGCCAGCCTGCTGTACTCTTTAGACGAAGTGTAACAATATCCACTTTGCCGAGTAAGGCTACTGTATATATCCAGTATATCTGTATATATCCAGCGTTACTAGTATCCAGTATGTTGTAAAAAATACAATATTTCAAATAACATGTTTGATATGTTCAGTGGTATTTCAGGAGAAAGGAAAAGTGAAAACGCAAACATATGCATAAGGCCCTGCTGCATATGCATACTGTATAATTTAAAATGCAATTCATAACAGCTATCAAAATATGAAACCAACACAAAGCCAGTTCATCCCAATAATAAAGCAGTAAAAGCCTGAACAGAATTCCTAAAGAAAAAAAAAAACAAAAAAAAACCCAGGGAAAATATGAATCTAAAGGTTTACTATTTATTTGGACACTTCAAGAGAGAGGGATTAAATCTTCTTCTCTTGTGGCTGAAACACTCTTCTGAGTAACTGAAAACTCAGGGAGCCTTATACTGGGAAAAGACAGACTTCTATAATCCTTTATTTTCCCCTCTCTCATTTAGTTCTGAGTACAAATCCACCAGCAGGGCTGGTGTTTGTCTGTGATCAGTGAGACCAAAGAACTACGAGCTACTTATGAAAAACACTGTAGAGCAGCAATTTATCAATTTATTTGAACTGTTTCACCAAAACTCCTGTCCTGCCTCTTCCTGACCTGTAAACATCCCAAGAAGAAGAGTTCAGAAAGCGCCTATGGACAGGTTCATTCCACTGTGGCTACTTTTTTGGTTCTCCTATGTCAGGATCCAGGACATCCCTCTGGCTGTCCTGAGCAGCCAAGACCCCTGCCAGGGGTCCCAGAGACCCTGGCACAGAGCCCAAAATGCCTGTGGTTTTGATTATGACCTGTGGAGCAAGTTATCTTAGATGAAGATCTTCAAGCCACGACAAATTAAGTAGAACGATAGTGAATTTAACCTGAGGTGAAAAAGTAGATTTTTGGGTTTTTTAGAATTGAGGTTCAGGGGGCAAGATGGAGGGATCTGGGCGTGTCCAGCCTTTCTCCTTCTTCTTCTTGGCCTCCATCTTCTGCTGTGATGGTGGCACTTTTGGATTGGTTTAGAGTAGAAGCTCACTGTCTAACATAGGTGATAGGTATTGGAAAGTAATTGTAAACATTGGACAAGTAGTTTTTAGTATAAAGATTAAACACTGCCCCGAGGGCAGAGAGAGCACCTTGGACTGTCCTGCTGAGCAGATCTTGGCAGGACAAGAGAAAGAATTTTATAGATAAGAAACAATAAACAAGAAGGAGTCAGGGCTCTTCATATTTCGGTCTCTCCTCTTGAGACTGAGAAATGAAGAGCTCTGACTCCTTCAAGCGCCGGGCTGGGAAAAAAACTTTGTAACTTTTCTCAGGGTCACTCTGACCAGGTGGAAACCCCAACACTGCCATGGAGCAGAGGATCACCCACCTCCTGCTGCCTCGTGCATTTGCCTCCGGGCCACTTTGAGCCCGGCGTACTCGGCGGCTGCCGCCACGGCCTGTGCAAAGTCGGCGTCGGTGAAGAAGGAGCCGTCGGAGGAGCTGACGCTGGAGCGGCCGCTGGAGATGTTGTCCTCCTCGGAGGCCGAGCCCCAGCCGTTGATCATGGAGCCCGTCACGGAGCTCTCCAGATCCCCGACGCTGGAGGCAGGGGTCTGCTCCAGGCCACGCAGCAGGAGCCTCCTGTTCTGCATCTTGGCCACCTCGATATCCGCCTCGTCCTCCTCCTCTTCCGGGGCGTCCGTGTCCATGTCGGAGACCAAGGGCCCTGAGATGTATCCGTAGGTGTGAGGTGGGGAGATGGGCCTTGGAGGGGGTGGAGGACTCACAGGTTGACGTCTGCATAAAAACACAAGGGTGAGAAGAACTGAAATCATGTAACAAAGTCAGAGAAAACAGCAGATTGATGAAAACGGTTTTTTTATTTCCCAGCAAGCTTGGCTGGCCTTTTTAAATCCACCTAATTTATATCTGAAATGCTCAGGTTTGGTTTTTTTATATTTTTGCTGTAAATCAGAACTGCCAGCTATATAGCTTGAAATCTATCACAAAGAAACCTGATTTTTAAATACAGTTTTTTTATCACTGACTTTTATGATAAAGCCATTCATTTTCCCTAAATAATACACGTAGAGCTAAGCAAAGAAAATGGTAACCAAAAAATTGGTTAGAGATCATGTGGCTATTTAAAAAATTATTTGTGCACCCTTGAGAGTATAAGCAAAAGAAATAACAGTAAACATATAGCTTGAAATAACTTTAAGCATATAGCTTGAAACTATCAATGCATCTATCCAAATAGATTGCTCCATTAACATTATCTTCCCTCCACCCACCTTCTGGTGATTCAGAAAGATATGAAAAGAGAGACTGCAACTTCATTATTTTTTAAAATTGATCTAGATGATGAAATAAAAGTATTTTCTACCACACTGTTACTTCTAGGCCTTAGGGGTAGCAATGTGCGTATAGGTAAACTAATTTTGATCTTGATTTGTCAGTAATGGTATCTCCAGCTTAAGGAGGCAAAGTATAAAATATCAGATTAATGTTCCAGATTAGTTAATACTTCACTCAGAGGTTCCAGGTAGCAACATTGTCAACAGTTCTTCATGGGGACACAGACACACTCTTTAAGTGCCATTTGTCTGGCAGGAAAACACAGTTTCTGCAGTAATGCCTCTCCCATTCTCTGCTGGCTGTGCTCAACAGGAATTTCTACTGCAGTCTGCTTTGAAAAAAATTTAATTTTCCTTTGTCAATTTTGTCCTCTTATTATCTCACTGAGAAATGGTGACTCTCATGGTTAAATCAACTCTTTTGTATTGGTGACATGCAATTTTTGGTTGGTTTTTTAAAATATATTTATTCATTTTTTTATTTTAATAAATGGGAATGTATGTTAATTTTGGAAAGAAATGTTAGCATGGAAAGACCTATGACTCCATGGGAAGAGACAACTAGATCCTCCCTGGACTACATCATTACTGTTTCTCACTTGCTGCATTAAGTACTGAACAGAATGAAAAATAGGGATAAATATCCAATAATAATTTTATAACAGCACCCCCAAATCCCAGAAGCTGTTGCTGCCTGTAATCTGTACCTGCTTTGTCTGGAGACCTTGTCCAATAAAGTCTTACAGCCTGAATTTAAAGCTCTTGTGACAAATGTCCTTGTGATATATTTGCCTGTTCTCTAGGTTTTGGTTTTAGAAGACAGGCAACTGGTTACAAAATATGTTGGGGTTCTTGAAAATGTAGTTTAGCTGCCAACCTTTAGGGATAGGCTAATTGAGAGCAGCTGGTTCACGGGCACACAGAATTAAAAATTCTTCTTTCCCTTTATCTGATGCAGGTTCTCACTTTCACAGTGACATTTTCTCCTATCTCAGCTCTGGGTTCAACATGATACTACCTGCTATGCCACTAAATCTTTAGATTTTTTCCTTGCTTTTTGACTATTCCAGACCACAGGTTTGTATTTCAGTTTGCTATATTTCCAGCAAGCTCACTAGACAGAGAAATACTCACTCTCACAACCAGAATCCTATTCTAGATGCCTGGTTCTGACTACCATAGCAAATAACACCCAGCACAACTATGAGTAAAGCTAATAAAATTATGACAAACAGCATTTCAGGCATTATTTTCATTACACACCATTTAACATGTCACTATACACTGTTTACAAAACACCCAAAATCAATGTGGAAGGGCACCATGTGGAATGTATTGTTAATTTTAAAGTATTGCCACACCACATTCAAACAGGACCCCACCCTTCCAGAATGGGTTACAGCTGCTGAGCACAGGACACCCAATTCCTCAACAGCAGCCCTGGGTTGTATCAACACCAGCAGATGGAACAGGTAGCCAGCCAAGCCTTACAAATCAAATAAATAGAATTATATGACTACTTTAACTGATGAGATGGATGCAGCAAAAAGAAAAAAGAAACATTTGAAAAAGTAAGATGGAAAAGACAAAATTAGGCACTAACAAATTCTAAGATTTTCAGCAAAGCTAGATTTAGCCATTGTAGGAGGGACAAAATAAATACAAATTTTATTTTTTCAGTCCACGAAAAGAGTAAGTGGTATGCCCTAGGAGCCTAAATTGGAGCATCCTTCCAGCTTCCCCTGCCACTAAGTTTTGATGGCATTGATAGTGACCAGCCAGGAGTTTTTGTGTTGAACAAAATTTCTACTTTCTAGACAGCTGCTGGCTGGTTATCCACATTTGTGTCCATCTGCTCCTGTGTCTACTCCATTCTGTATGTCAGGACATATCTCCCAATCTCCAGAAAATCACAGAGATTCTGGAATGTCACTCATGACTCTTGGTCACGTAGCTTTTCCCCTTTTCATTTGTGTCCACCTAGCTTTACCTCTCAAATAACCCAGAAAATTTAAGTGATTAAAATGAACACTTCTGTGGACCAGCGCACCAGGGCCAATGGAAACTACAGGAAATTTGCCATCCCATAATGGAAAGAGTGATTTTAAAGACTCAGGAAGATAAGGAAGAGGAAAGGATGAAAAGATACACAGTACAAGTGTTAACCATAAAGAGTAAAGGAAACAAATCAAGGCAGATAAAGTAGGGGGAGCTAAAGCAAAAGCAGATATAGACCCCTATAAAAAAATATGTATAACTGCTTCCTACTTACAAAATGGGAACCAGAAAGATGACCTAACTTTTAAATAACATTTTGGAAAATACCTCTATAAATATTCAGTAACTTACATTGAAAAATCAAAGCTCTACAGTCTAATCAGAAAAATCATATAAATTTCATTTTAAAAGGCTTAGATTTTGCTAAAAATAGAAATTCCACATAGAATGCTGCCTGTAAGTTTATATATTTGTGGCAATAAACAACATGTGCAAACCACTGGAGGAAAAAGATAATAAAAGCCCATCACTTGGGATGGAAAAGCTGTGCCTTCTTAACAAAAGCCAAGAGATGTAAGCATCATACATAAAAGGGCTCATTCAGAATTCACTGTTTTATGGGAGAGAAGCTGTGAGAGTTTATATGCAAAACAGTTGTAAAAGCAACTCAGAGAAGAAACAAAATTTCCCTGTAGCAAATATCTGTCTTTATTAATGTTGGTCATTCCTTTAAATAAGGTTAGATGGAAATGTTAAGAAAATTTTGCAAGCAGTAATTTCCTGTATTAGGATTTACGAGAGGAGGAAAATCTATAGGTTATATAAATTATATATTTATATATATTCATACATATTGGTGACAAGTTAATTGCACAGTTACTGTGAAATAATGCATGCTATTTTATGGTAATAATGCAGTAAATCTATTGGAAACAATGGAACTGTAATTATATGGTAAGCTGTGCTAACGATACCACTTTAACAACCTGATGACTGTGAATTTAACTTATGTCAGCATCGTAGGTACCCTAAAGTGATATACTGCATTTCTTCCCATGGTAGAATAACAAAGCAACTTAATTACTTATTTCTTAGGTTGAAATAGTTCTAGCATCCTGGATTAGAAGTTAAATAGCAACAGAGTAACAGGGGAAATTGTTGGCCTCTCTAAATTCACCAGGAATTTTCAGTGGGGCTCGGATGCCTCTTGTCACATCTCTCTGGCTACATTTGCATTCACACACCTCCGGTCAGGTTGGTGTTGTGTGTGTCCCAGATCCTCCTGACAGTCCTGTAACATGGGCTGGAGCTCTTCCTGGGGAGAGGGGGTGAGGGTGGCAGTTGACTGGTGGCTATAGGAGACAGCGGCTGGAGAGGAAGCTGCTCCTCGCACGGGTGGAGTAGGACCCCGCTCATCTTCTTCCTCTTCCTCTAGCTCATCCTGCTGCAGATACATCCTTGCAGGTGGCACGGGACAAGGAATTTCCTGGTCATAGCTAAAATTAATTTTTTAAGAAAATAAGGACTTAAATTTGTACTGTGTAATTAGCATATGTGATACATGTATTAATAGCTCAGAAACAAAGCACTGCTCTCTGTGCCCTTGAGAACAGCTCAGTAAAGATGTGCTGAGTGGGTGCACACCACTGTCACTAAGTGCTCTCCAAATTGCCATGCTACAGCTTGACTAGCAGCACCAGAGCAGTGCTGGAGGAAGGTCTCGCTGCCAGCTTGTAGGGCAAATCACACTTCAATTAACTGGTGATTAAAATAGGAGGTGCGCAATCTTACCCTTCATCCACTGAAAGGCTGTAATCTTCACTGTTGCTGTGGGGAGGAGGATGTGCTGGAGGGGGTGGGAGAAGATCTGCCCAGTTCATGCCAGCTTGCTTGGGAGCCTTTGGGGTCCGAGCACCCTTCTTGTGCCCTTGACTCCCTGGGAATAAAAAGCAGCACGTATTTGTAATGCTTTGAAGTCTCTCCTCACCGCTAGCAATGAAAAGCAAAACAACTTCAGTTCCTTCCCAGATGCTCTTGCATTCTTTGAGAATTTACTGTTTTGTTCAGTTTTGAGCAAATTGGCATTCCTCCTTTTTACACTGGTTTGTGCTTGTAGCCTCTTTGTAGAGCTGATCTACATATTTAAATGCTTGAATTTAAGCAGGAACTTTACATAGCATGGAAAAGACACATGGGATACAAAACTTTCATTTTTTTAAATAAACAGTCAAAATGCGATAAAACCATAAATGAATTTTACACGCAATGTCATTAAGAGTGAGCTTCCTACTTCTGTTAATTACATTAAAGATTATAATCGAAAACAAATGAGCTGTAGACATATTTTCTGAAGTGCCTTTATCCTATTTAATTGCTAGAACCTAAAATACAATATGATAGAGATATGATCTATTAAAGTTCTACTGTTGCATTAAGTCACTGAATATAGGTAATTTGTACTTGTCCACTGAAACATTTTAGGCACAATGAAATTACTACTTTTAGTCTAAATGGCAGGTGCAGTTGAAAATAATTGCTGGAAGAACTAAAATAACAGAAGAAAAAATAAAGATCGATGAAGTATTTCACCAATGTTTTCAACTACTATTACTGGAAAATTACAGCTCATAATAAAGCAATGCAGCTTTAACAGTTCAAACAACTGTGAATAAGACCAATTATTCAGGTGGTAGCAAATTTTAAGTTTGGACATGGCTAAAATGAGAACTGGCTCAACCATTGTTCCTTGGTATCTATACATTTTAATCCTTCTTTGCTATTGTTACATCTTTCTTACAGATAAACTCCTTTTATGTAGATAAAGTCACTGTGATTTTGAGTCTTTTGGAATCATTCACATTTCTCTCTTAAACTGAGGCACGATTTTATATTATCACAGTAAAGCATTATATACATGATTTAAATATACTGCAGAGAGATTTAGGAAGGTTTTTTTTTTTCACTTCTGCTGTCTCAGATTTTCCACTCTTACTGAAAATAGTTCTAATAATTATCATCCCACATGAGCTGCCAGATACACATGTTTTAGCTATGTTAAATTGTTTTTGTGGTATCTTAGTATGAACAAGGAAGACACTAACTATCCCAAGGCGACCTGCATTCTGTATCCTAAGCACCATGATACATACACAGTTCAACACAATTAATTTATTACTTTGGTCACCTTGCTTCATTCCTGCTAGAGTCCTTGGCATAGGACTATAAATTGTTAAGAGTTATGAATAACCCTAATAGGTATCAGCATGGAGAACAACACCCTCTCATTTTTAATTTGCATGGTTCATACCCCTGAGATGTTTCATGCTGAATTTCAAGTCTTAACATCACTGAGCACGGGCTCAGCACCACATCCTGATCCTCTAGACCTGGGAATAGGCAAAAGGCTGTCTCCCAGAACAACACAGCTGAGCAGCTGGGAGAATTGGGAGCTGTACTTATCTCCTCCCAGCCACTGAGAATTCAGATCATCCAGAGGCACAGCAGGGCTCATCAACATATTTATGTCTCTGCTGTGCCTTAGTCAGAATCAGCCAGGACGAAGCACAGGTTGGGATTAAGGCAACTGTACTAGCAAAGAAAACAGCAGAACAGAATGGAAAAGTCTGCATCTGGAGTAGTAGATGTAAAGTTCAAGGCACTCGTGACTGTGGCTATAACTCACCCTGAAATTGATTTGATGTAAATAAACACAGCCTAACTACTACACTTACAGTAAAGCCCCAAACCAAGCCTGTGTGTAGTCTCTGGTTTAGCTCATATAGCTCTACCAAAAATCAAGCCTGGAAGTGAAAAGGTTATACCACAATGATAAAACATAACTTTTGAACTAAAACATATTCTGTGGTCCCAAAGTACAGACTGCACAAAAAGTTGTTTTGTTTCAAGATTTTTACAAAGGATTTTTAGATTGTTTGTACAGGAGATGTTAATGAGAAACGAAATTTAATTATCTACCATCTATATCTAAATGATGTACATAAATAATTTTGACATATAGTGACTGAAACCTATAAAAATTTCATGCACGCCTGAATGCTTTTTTACTCAATGAAATACATGGGTTTAATTTACAAAATGAAAAACTTCTTAAAGCAGAGTTCTGTTTGGTATCACTCAACTACTGTGTATCTTGAGCAGGTTCATGAATTGGGTAAGTAGACCCAAGAGATGACAAAAAAAGTCACTAAAGTACAAGGAAGGTAACACTTAGATTAAAATTGCTATGTCTTGCCCATCTGGAAAACACAACATTACCCAGTACACCATCAGTGTCAGGAAATCCAACCACTTTTCGAGTTCATGACTTTCACAATTTCAAAAAATCAGTTACTTAACTGACATTTGGATGACACTAAGCAATCCTCAGGATGTAACAGAAATACAGGCACTTACTGGGACAGTTTTTGTGCTTTTGAACATGTACTGTCCATGCATTCCTCCCCATAACTCCTTCTCTAAGCCCAGCAAATATTGCTAACCACAGCTACAGCATCCAGACACCACAAAGCCTGAGGCTTGGAAAACACTGCAGGTACTCACCAGATGTACTGCTGCCTCTGTCTGAGCTGTTGTAGGATCCACCTGTATTCTGGTCATAAGACTGGTTGTAGGGAATAGTTGGAGCAATGTTGTCATTTACTCGGTAATCTGCAAGTTTAATGGTATGGTTAATGCTGCCCTTCAGGAACACCTCTACTTTTACATACTTGCTTTATAACACAAAGTAAGATCTGCTTTAAGTAGTGAACTAGAAACAAATTCATTTTTTGAAGGAAAAAATCATCCTGCAATCCTGTTTTATTTTTATCTTGCCTCTTATTGTAGGCTTAGGGGAAATCATGGGAATTTAGTAGCTGCGCAGCTAAAATGGAGTAAAATGGATTCTGTGCACAAGGTTTCCACAAAGCCTCTGCAACCATCAAGTCTCAATGAATCTATCTATTTGTCTGTCTGTCTATCACCTGTGAGCATCTTGCACACAAATACTGTCATCTTGAATGATGGTCTCTGCCTAATTTATGCATGCAGAGCAACCAATGGACTGCAGTGACTACTTTTGGTATTTCAAAGGTGACACACCCACATAAGAGCCAGCTCTGTATGACAAGGGCTGAATGTTCTGCTGAAGCAACAATGCAGCTCCAACTGAATTTGGCTTACAACAGAAGGAGTCTTTGTTTCAGGTCTGCTGGCTCCAAGGATATTTTTATTTACACTGGATCATGTAGGTTCTACAGGCAGGGCCTTTTTTGCTAATGGCTACCATAACTTTGCTCTCCAGTTCCAAAGCACTTGGTATACACTTATTACTTTTAAATCTAGATCTGGCAACCAGATCTGTTAAACTTCATCAGAAGTAAAATGTTCATCTGGCAGAACAATACCTTTGTGCTAAAAAGCAATTACAATTTACAGAGAACAGAAAGGAGGTAGGTTACTCTTCATACAGCAAATAAAACTGCGTCATAAACAGAACCACTGGACATAAAGTAGTGACAATGAAGCACAGCATGTAACTCATCAAAACAGTTACTTCCCATCACAAAAGCTATAGGTATAATCAGCAGCAAGATGGCTTTGACTTAGGAAATGAGAAAACCAAGATCAGAGTATCAACTCATAAAATAGCAAATCAAAACAAAAATAAACAAAACTAAGAATTCAGTTCCCATCTGCTGCAGAAATGTTTGTGATAATGTAAGCATAGGAAAAAGAGCAAAATGATAAATTTCACACCAGAGTGTATTCTGTAATAGTTTCTCAGCCTAGCTGCATTCCACAGACCACACTGAAGCCCTGCATACCGCATATGTTTACACAGAGGATAAACAGTAAATCAGCACTCTGAAATATGTATATATGACTGTCAGCAGACAATGCTTTAAGGGGGCCTTTCCACACTGCAGTATGCTAGAGAATATGCAGCTGTAATATACACAATTTGAAAGATGCAGTATCTTCCAGCACATAAAAACCAAACATGTTTTAATTCCCAAAGAGGTACGTAATACACAGTTCATGAAAGAGAACAATTACAAAAAATACAGCTTCCACCCTCTAGTAAGGAGCCAAAACCCTTGAATTTTCTTTTGGCATGTTTATGTCAAGGGAAGGTGTGACATTTTATACTGCCCTTTGAACTCCTCTGTGAATAGATGGGTCCAGTAGAGAAATCAACATTCTTGTAATGAAATGTCTCTTTTTACTGGATCACTTATCACTATGTGATCACTTCAGTTACAGCCTTGCAAAAAGTTCCAAGTTAGAATGGGTCCAACTCCTAGGGATACTTTTTTGCAAATCAGGTTATTAAGAGAGGTTGCATGGTAGCCTGGAGGACTAGAAAGAAGAAATCACATACCTATTTCTTCCAGCTCCCACACGGTATATTAAAGAAACATGCCTTCAAGGCCTCAAAAGCACATTCTGATATTTCCCGTTAGCACTGAAATAAATTTATTTTTAGCTTCTGGATCCACAGACTTCAGTCAGGGTAACACAGGAATTTAGTTTCCAAAATTGTGTGCGGCAGCATTGCCTCTCAATATCAGAACTGAAGGCTTGCTAGGAACAAGTCTAAAATGAATTGGAGCACTCCATTTGTGCCCCCAGTGTACAACACAATACAATTTTACAGAGTTTGATATGCAAAATTTCATTCGTTTACATGAGCATGTAGATTTAATGAGTCTCCATCCACAACTGGGAAGAGTAGGTTGACCTATTTAAAATTTAAGGTAGAGTATAATGTGACTACCATGCATCTGGCTTATGAATAAAATATTTGGCCTCTTTCCTAACCAATCCCTTAACTACTATTAAATTTAAATTAATCTCATATCCACAGGAAATGTATTTTATTTAACTCTTTTCTAAAGACACAGCTTGTTATTTTTCACAATAAATTCAATATCAGAAAGGTTATCGTGGTGCTAATTAACTTTCTGACACTGCAAACGGTGTATTTCTGAATCTAAAGAGGCAGAAGCCTAAAAGCACTGCAGAAGCCTGTAACTGCTGAACCTGAAAGCTTTAGACTCCCAGAACCAGAAGGTCAAAACTCCTCTGACGCCTAAAGAGGAGAAACAAGCTAAAAGCTCTTCACCTTTGTTTAATTTGTTTTGCTCCATAATGTTGTACTGTATGGGTGGAGCCTCTTGCTTTTGCTGAACAGAGGGTTTCCAGTGTTTCTCATTGGTGTCCCCGCTGCCACTGTTAACATTATTGCTGATACTGGACTGGATGAGCTGAGTGGTGGCATAAGGAGTGGGCTGCCCAGGCTGGCTGACAAATCTTCCGTCCTTTAGATTGGGGCTATTGAAGGTTTTCATCTCATTGATTTTGTTGCTGAGGTCCACGTCCCCATACACAGTTGGCTCAGGCAACATCAGGTTTGTCTGCTTGTTGTCCAGCTGATTGTTGTAATTTGCTATACAATCGGCTAACCACAGAGGAGAGAAAAGAGAAAAGGTCATTCTGTTCGCCCACACCACCATGAAACCCCCTCTAACATTTCCTCACTGCACAACTGCATGGCTTGAACCCATGTAGCAGACACACTGAGGCAGAGATACTGCCATTAACTATGTAATAATTTACAGAATATTATTTACCTTATACACTACTGCTCCAAAAGGAGGGTTCACTGTTCTGATTCACTGTAAATTCAGACCTGCTGAATTATATCTACAATATCTACAATTATATCTACTTACCTTGCTGGGCTTTTCCATCGTGGCCATATAATCATTCATGGTTTTAGACATTATTCTCATAGCAGTGTATATATTCAATTAGTAATTGTGATTAAAATCACTTGTATTACAAGGGAAATTCAACCAAAAGTTAACAGCAGGAGTAACTAAAAAAGACCTTCAACTCATGTCACCTAAACAGTATCTATACACTCTTGTACTTATTGTAAGAAATAGACATACAACAGGTTTTCATGAAACACACTTAGAAATTATTACATGTAAGAGAATTAAAGAAAAACAATAGTTTAAGAGAATTAAAGAAAAACAAGTACAATGTAAAAGGTAACTCTGTACCCAGTATCAAGTCTTTATTTGATCATTGTTTGCTTGTACAATCTTATATTTTAATTTGAAACAAAAAAGGCAGAAAAGCAATCTGGAATTTTTACTGATTTTCAGTTGCTTTGGATATTGTAAAATACGTAATAGCACAGTAATACATTGTCTTGTATGCTTAAGATATTTCATATAAACAGCATGAATTCATTCTTCTGACGTCCTGAGCCCACCACTTATTGCAGACAGTAAATTGGCATGTGCTGATGCTCTGGCCACTGCATGAAACAGTGTCCCTGCCTTGCCATGTTCTCTTCCCACTGCGTGACACGAAGCCCACACATTTTTTTCCTCTCCACATCCAGTCCACTGGGAGATTACTGAATGAAGTAAAGTAGTCTGTGGGTCAGCAGTTAGAAGGCTTAGTGGAACCAGCATTCAATGATCCTTAAGGAAAAATTCTCATTTTCCAGTTGATTAATGCATCAGTAATTACATAACGCTCACCAGGAATATAGTTTTCCTCTTTTAAAAGAAGTGGTATTTATGCTAATGAATTTGATTCAAAACCCAAAGTCCATTACCTGTATCCACAATGAATTTACTGGAGAGGATGGCAAGTCAAACTACACACAGAATTCAAGATTTTACCATTACTCTGAATGAAACAACTAGCAAACATAGAGGATTTTCAATTTCAAAAACATTCCCTAACACATACATATTTTAGAGATATATTACCCGAGAAAGGGGAATAAAATAATGCTTGTGTAAGAAAACCACCAATCCACATTTTCAGTGACTAAGGAACAATATCAGAACATGCCACATAGAACTTATCACTGCACATTTCATGCCCCCCAGCCTGTGGGTTTTTTTGAAGGCTTTACTGTTTGATATATTTTTCCTTCTTATGTGAGGTGTTTTTACTGCCTCTGTTATTTATTGCTTCACAGTCTTCAACTTCTTGATTTCTAGAGTTTAAATGTTTCATTTCTCTCACCTACTGCATACTAGTCCTTCTTCCTTTCCAAGTCTATTGTATTATACTGGGCAATAGTATATACAGTATATTCTTCTCTCCTGATACCTCAGGCTTTGTTGCAATATCTTTGCAGAGTCATTTAGAACATATGTTTTTACTTCCTTTCATTTGCAGCTACATCTGATTTGTGTGTGAGGCAATATAATCAATACAGTATATGCAGTAGGTACATTTTTTACATAGACACATTAGAATTCCTTATAACAAGTACTTAAAATTGGTTTACCTATATAACAGAAGATTTATCTAGTTAGATCTTTATGGCATCTACTTTTGGAACAATTGGTTCCCGTTCTGTAGACTTGGAAGACATTGCCATACTTAAAAGTAATTAAAAATGCAGCTATTTTGCATATTCACAGCTACTGAGGGGATATCCACTGCTGCTGCTTTAGAGCATAAACCAGCCCACGATGACAGAATTAAGAACATTTGGCAGAATTTCCAGGAAAGGAGAGATCACTCTGAGCACACTGTGAGACCCACAAGCCCTGAAGTTCTATTTGAAAGGAGGGAAACACTTTGCGACAGAACCAAGCTTAATATGAAAGTTCAAATGAGGGAGAATCCACTGCAGTTCAATACAAGATATTATAATAGGTTGCAACCATAAAAAATGTGCCTTCTCTTCATTTTCTGAATTTGTTATTTACCAGAATTGCTATGTCTGTCCTTGCCACGGTGGACTATCCCTGAATCACAAACCTTTTCATACAGGTACTGGTGGATGTGATATCCACAGCCAGAGTGAGAGACAAGCCTCTAATGCCAAAATCTCACACCTTGCTCTGAAGCAGCTGGCACTGGTCACTGTCAGACAGCATTACTGCAGGAGATGAATTGCCATTACTGCCACTCACGAATTACCAGCCATTTGAGCTGGTTTCACATTAATTACAGGAGGTAATGCTGCTTGGCACTTATGTGACTCCACACACTCCTCCTCTGCATTGCTGGGACATGCTACTAGCAAAAACCAGTAAAAACCAGTAGAGATACGTGTAGTGGAAAAGACTTATTCTTCACCAGTAACACAAGGTTAAACCAAAAGGAACCTAAGGTCTGTTTAAAACAAAATTTTCAAGTCAGCACTCTGAGATGTATTTCCTCAAATGTCTTCCACAGAACTCATGAGGTTTTATTCCAGAGCTCTCTGAGTCCTGCTCAAGCTCCCAGGAACTACCACTTAATCCAACATTTGGTACTGTTTTAATGCTTTAATGTAATGTTTTTAATGTTTTAATGCTTTAAGTGCGTGAAATTAACTTCTTAATTCACACACCCTAAACAGAACACCAGCTATCCAGTTTTGCTCAGAACGGCACTCAAAGTGAAGTTCTGAGTGTGCCAAAACAGACTGACTTTGTTGCAATGTTTTATTTCTTGCTTCCCCTCACATCCAAACCAGAAGGAAAACCACATTGGCATCATTTTGGTCTTTCTTTTTCTCCATCCAAGCAACAAGGATGTACAGAACAACCCAAAAACGACCTTATCTGCTCTATTCAGAAGCCAAAATGTATTAGTACACTGTGAATTTTGGCAGTATTGAACTTTGAAGGGGCTCCTTAAGCTTGCTACAACTATCCAAATAGCACCAAGAAAGGATCCAAAAAGGGACCAAAAGCACCATCATGACATAGAGGAGACACTATATTAAGTCTAAAAAGCATTGAAAATGAAACCCACACAAACCTGTACACTCTCTCAGGCATTAGAAGCACATACTCTGTAAAGAAGGTTCCTTAGCAAGGTAGAAACAAATCTAACCTGGTCGACTGTACGTTGTGAGGTTGCTATCACTGTTGCCATTGCCAGAGGTGCAGCAGTTGATGGAGCAGTCATTGTGATTGTTCCCTGTGTTAGGCCAAGTATCTGCTAGCCATGGCTGAGTGGCTGGTTCACTGATGTTTAGGAGTCCAGGCCTTTAAAAACAAAGCTTGGTCATTTCAAAAATTAAACAAAAGCATTTTCACATTGCAGCAACACTCTTCCCAAACGGTGAGATGTTACAAAATAATACCATGTATCAGAAGGCTTGAGTACTGAAAAAAGCTTGATTCAATTATTTAGTATTTTCAAGTCTCCTGTCTAACCTGTTCCTTGCTAAATCACTCAGGAGTGAGCAGTCAAGATCAGCATTAATTCATTTTGCTGGACTGCATTATATGTTGGTGTGCTACATCTACTTGTCACTTTGGCTTTCATTTTTTAATTTTTCTTTTTTCTTAAGGGGTTGCACTTCTATTTTTCTGCCCCTTCACCCTTTCCTAAAGAAAGCAAGGTAAAAAAAAGAGGAAATTGGCAAGTCAAATAAACAAAAAATTCACACGTGGAAGCAGGATGGATATGCATAAGTAAGAACCAAATTTAAATGTGAATATTCCCAAGTTCTTGGTTATTTATGGAACAAACTCTTCTCACCATCAGATAGCACTACTGTGGTGCATTAAAGGGAACAGCAGATAACAGAAACCTCTGTGGCTTGGAAGCATTTGGATCTCACTAAACATGCTGAGGGGGTGACACACACTTGTTCATGAGAAAGCCACTCAGCTCCTAAGAGAGTTTGAGGTACTTGGGAATACTGACCACCTGAAAAATATCCAGATATGAATGCTGCATGCTGGCTGCATTTGGAATAAAGTGTATTCCTGTCATCAACATTCCCAGTCTTCCAAGTTGCTGAGTTTTTGTAGTGAGTGTGAAAGTCTCTCTGTTGAATGTTCTGTAGAATCCTTGGTGGCTCTTGAGTTTTCATGCTAACAATGCAGTGGGACATATTACAGTCCAACACAATTTAAAATTGCCTTTGATAACTAAGGTGCTTTTAAAAAATAGATAATTTTAGCTACTGTCACATACACATATATGAAAACAGCCCCCTTCTCTTGGGATTTAACAGGCAACTTTCCATTTGAAATAGTGCAGAAACTATTTTCCATAATATTAGATGTGATGATCTTCAAAAATAAAATATGCTAATCCTCTTAAACTGCAAGTTGAAAATACAAGCTGCATGCAGTTATTTGTGGGGGATAGAGTCTGTCAGTGCTGCAGGCTTAAGTCATAGACTTAGAATGACATTTAAAAGATCTATACATATATGTGTATATGTTTCTGTGCTGCATATGTCATCTGACAATTTAACATAGGAGGTGATGAGGCTTGACTTGCTGTCAGGCTTACAAACCAGCCAATATGCATTCAGTAAAGAAGCATTTTTTAAAGAAAGATTCTGAAATAAATATACAGCTGTGTAGGCCTGTGAGCAGGCCAACTGATTTGAAATTTCCTGTTTTTTCCCCTATGTGGGAACTCAGCACAGTAGTCCTGATGTGCAGAGTCACCCAGACAACCCTCGGGGGGCTCGGAGGTCCTGGAACGTTGCCAGAAGTGTTTGGTGGTTGGACTTTGATCCTGCACAGGAAGCAACACCTGTATGAGGATGGGAGGATCACACGGGATAAATGGTGAAGGGATAGATTAATTATAGAGTGAAAACACAGGTTGTAGAATCTCAGTACAGGGGGGTTCTAGGAGACAAGATGGAGGAATTAGGGCGTGTCCTGTCCTTCTTCCTCTTGTCATCCATCTTCAGTGGTGGTGGTGGCACTTTGGGATTGGTTCTTACTGGATGTGCACTTGTCAATAAGGGTGAAAGGTATTGGGGAGAAAAGGTAAATATCTTACACGTAGTTTTTGGTATAAAGATAAGTGACCGCCCCGAGGGCAGGCAGTGTGCTCATGGCTGGCTCGCTGTGCGGACCTCTGTCGGGCCGGGGGAAAATATTGTAGATAAAAATTAATAAACAACACTGAAGACCGAAAAATCTGAAGACTCCTTTCGTCCTTTGGAGCGCGGGCTGTCCCAAGGCCATCCCGAGCCTTTCCAGGCCATTGGAACAGCCAAGGGACGGGACACCCCTACACTCTGCTCTTACAATGAACCTACACCTCAAGGCATTCAGAGGAGACAAAGCATCCCAGAATGTTTCAGCACTTTAAAGCTCTGTGTACTGCTTTGTTGCACAGAGAATTAAAGATCCTTTGTTTCTAAAATTCCCTTTGCATTAACACCTGCTGTCATGTAAGAAATGTGGTGTGATGTATATAAGCATGAAGAATTCTACTAATTGGAAACATTTAGGCAAGAGATGCTTGCATTACAGATCCATAACCTGCTGATGGTTTGAGATCATAATTTCCAAAGATCTTTAACCTTAGCAGCAAATTTCTTGACTCCCTGATTTACTGGACAGGATCTGAGGCAGGGGTGGACAGAGCCAAGTGGCTGTGTGGGTGCTGGCTGGAGTGAGCCCAGCACAATTACCATTACTCAAATCCTGTCTAGAAAAGGGATTGGCACAGAAATGGGTGTTTTTTCAGCATCACACAAGTGGGGATTATGTTGAAATATATCACTGTGACATTTTGAAACCTGAAAAATGCTTTAACTTGCTCACATAGCAGCAAAAATGCTAAACCTTTCCAAAACACTACAAATATTAAGTAAGGGACTGAAAACCTTAGGTTTGGATATCAGAAGATGGTTTCATATGCAAAAATAATGTTTTGGGGTTTTTTGTTACATGGCAGAACTGTGTTTCAAATTCTACAAAATAAGTTACATCACACAGGCTGTCAATGCTGTATATGCAAATGAACAAAGCCAGCACAGATGTTTGCACCTTGAATCAATTACATTGTTAGATTCTGGCTCTGCTGTTGAACACCAGGACAGTAAAATTGAAGTTGATGCTCTAGAAGTACCAAAATTACTGTGCACTATGTAGACACTGGTGGGTTCATTTCTGTTCTCTGTGTGAGAGTGCTTCATCTAGCCTGTGCTAAGGGAAGAGTGAGAAATCACAGTGGCACAAAGAACACAAAGAATGTTAGCTGAGTAACTTTTTGAACAACTCTCAGGGAAAGAGAGGGTTCACCCCTCTTCTCTCCTATTTTCTCACTCTCCTGTTGTAAGGGCAGCACCCCAGTGATTTACAGATTTTTTCGTTCAAAAATCACAAGGTGACTGTTCTAGAAGCTTCTCTCCATGCCCCTGTGGCCATGAGAGCACAGCAGCACACAGTGCTGGGCACAGATATCTGCAATTCCTCATAATATGCCAGGTCCAGCTGCAGCAGAGGCTGAATAACCTCACCTCTGCACAGCACTCAGGTAGACTGGGAATGCTTTATTCTATGCCTAATCTTCACAATTACCAAATTTTTGTATCGTCTTGCAAATTAGGAATCACAAAATGCCACTTGTGAACAGGAATTGCTACAGGACTTTGGTGCCCAGCTGGTCTCTGAGATTTTAGCATTATTTCAGCATCATGCCAAATCTTTGAATGTGACCTAGAAAAGAAATGGTGTGCTGCTAAAGCACCACTGCTCTGACCAGCCTTTTTGCTAAAATCATTCTTTTTCCTCCTGAAGAAAATTTTACCCCTACAGAGGAAATGTAAATTACTGTTTTCTTCATGGCCATTCATTAAGTAATAATGTAAACCCACTGAACATGCCTTAGTTAAATCCTCAATCTGGAATGGACTTGGTTCTCAGAGTGGGTGGTTGCAAATTTACAACCTGCTTCCCTCTCCTTTAGTGCCCCATCTATTTTAAGCAATGCTTTAACTGTTTTGCATTCACAGAAACATTTTTTCCCTAATATGTTACCTTATAAGCCATTTATGTCTTCAACAGTTTTTACCAATAAACGTTTTCTTTCTCTGTAGTATTTGTGAAGCAGCTATATTTCTTGATCTTCATAAAGGCCACGACTTAATTACTTTTACTCCCTTAATCAGGTGGTAAGCCAGGTCTTTATTTTGAAGTTAAAGCACTCCCTCTGCTGCTCATTTTTTGAGATGCAGTTTTTACAGGTTAACAAAGCTGAAAATATTTCAAATCATGTTTTGGAAGTCAACCTAAAAATTCAAACCATATACCCTTCTCCTAGACAGAAAATATATGGCCAAAATGTATACAGTAATATAATGAACTAAAATCTATGCAAGTGATTATTTTGCCATCACTTACAAGGACAATTGAATTCCTGGAATCCTTAAATTTGTTTGCACACAATTTATAGCTATAAGAACAAAGCACATAATTACCTGCCTCCACTGCTTACGGCCTCTCCTCCTCTCTGATATGTTACTGAAATAGTTAAAGATAAAAAGAAGGAAAAAAATTTAAAAATCATACAAGACTCCTTCAATAACAGTATTTACTTCACCTTTGTTTCATTTTAGCTAAGACAATAATTGTTCATTGTTTATACATTAATTCTGAGTCTCATTCTGCAAGCTACTGCTTCAAATCCAAGTTTAGACATAATACTTGTGTTGCTTGATAACTGCTAGTCCTAGCCCCAACAGGGTTTTATATTTCAGTTCTGTTCTGAACACACACACACACATGTATTGCTTAAGAAAGCAGGAAGCCATACATCAGGTTGAACTTATTCTTAACATAACTCTGCTGACTTCAGTGGAGTTGCTCTGTGGAAGAATTTAGGTCATATATTTATTTCATGAATGGCTGGATGTTAAAGCTTTGCTCTACCTTATTATTTTGGCAAGATTGAAGAGGTATCATGATTCTATAACAGACCTTACTTCCAATGTAAATAATGGCTCACTGCAGCTGGAGCTACTGCAAAAACAAATGCTCTTTCTGAATGCTACTGCAATACACTCAGGGAACAAGCACACGCTAGGAGTCCACAGAAGCTGCACATTTTATAACATTTTACAACTGGATTTATAAATTGTACTAAATAATTTTAAAAATCTAATATATAAATCAGTGTGACAGAAAGAACACTTTCTAAATTAGAAGGAACTGTTTTTCTGGCATTTCAAAAGTATTCTCCATGAACAAAGTGGATGTCCACGTGCATTTGTTTGTTGGTGTGCATTGCATATCCTTTACAGGAAGCAAGATGTTTTAGAAATTAGTTTTTAGGATGCAAATACCCAAGAAGAAACAGTGCTATAAATTTTGTAGGTTTACATTGGATTTGGCAAAGGGTTAAGGAGACTGCCTCCTTGCATATGCTGATGGATTCTACACTTTCCAGCTAGGAATGTGCTGAAAACAAGCAGCCAAATTCTGCTCTTTAGAAGAACTCCAAACTGGGAGTCTGCAAGAGAGAGATAAATGCTGGCAGTGATTACAATAACAGGATTAAAATGTAGGATGCATTCCTACAGGTAAGTCTTTTACTGCAGGTAATGCTAAAGAAGGGAGCCAGGTTCAATTTAAAGTCAAAGCATGACTGAGATTCTGGATTGAAAAACAAGGATTATTTTTCTTTTAAGTGTTTTGCATGATTTATGTTTTTCCCAATTTCTTCTTTAAAAATCTCAAGGCAATTTATTTTCCAGCTCTGACACATCTTAAGAAACCCTGATATTTTCTTTTAATGTTAAGAATCCATTGGAGAGAATAGATGTCAGCTCCTAAACCCTGCAGAATTTCAATGGCGTGCTACGACGGAGATTACAACAGAAGCCCTCTGTTTAGCCAATTAAAGTAACAGCAAAATAATAAAGAGTTTGAATTATTCTCCACTGAGGCACTCAAAGGCCTGCAGAAACACTGAGGGCCACTCTGGCTCATGCTGAACAGGAAACAACTGCACTGAACATGAGAGGCTGGCTTGTGAGAGCAGGCAGCCTCCAGTGTGATGAACAGCACGTGGGTGAGGCTGACCCAGCTCAGCTCAGCCTGCTCTGGGGGGATGAGAGCGGGCACACAGGGCTGGCTTCCTCTGTGGTCCAGCCTGGAGGATGTAACAGTGCTGATTAGGAGCTAGCATTCCCTGGGAAACTTCCCAGAGCCGGGCTGGGTGGGTTTTACCCTGCCTGGATATACATGTCCTGCAAATCTCACAGGTCTCTTGTGAAAATGGAGGATTTCAAACAAAGGAGGAAGAAAAAGAACTGGCTGTTCACTCAGGCTAAAAGAAAAGCAGAGCACTGATGGCTACAGAATGTGCTGGGCTTTATCTACTGCAGAGGATGAGCTGCTCAGCTGCCAGACTGTAGGACCCACTGAAGGTCAGCTCTACGGGATGGAAAGGCTGCAGGACCCACTGAAAGTCAGCTCTATGGGATGGAAAGGCTGCAGGACCCACTGAAGGTCAGCTCTATGGGCTGGAAAGGCTGCAGGACCCACTGAAGGTCAGCTCTATTGGGATGGAAAGGCTGTAGGACCCACTGAAGGTCAGCTCTGTGGGATGGAAAGGCTGCAGGACCCACTGAAGGTCAGCTCTAGGGGCTGGAAAGGCTGTAGGACCCACTGAAGGTCAGCTCTATGGGATGGAAAGGCTGTAGGACCCGCTGAAGGTCAGCTCTACGGGATGGAAAGGCTCTCATGGGCTTTGGTGGGCTATGGCTCAGATGATGTTGTATTTTACACATTTCTAAACAAAAACGAAACCGAAAGTGGTTTTAAACTCACATTGAATTTGAAATTCACTTCTTTTTAAGCTGAATAGGATCATGATTTTAAAATTTCATAGCAAAACACAATTTAAGGCAGCAAGCAAAGACATCTAACTGGTGTAACACTTTGATTTTCTGTATCTTCCAAAGCAGACAACTCTGAGGCCACTGGATTAGTGCAGATTCAGAGGAAGGAAAAGGAACAAATATTTCACCGGCTATAATCTCACTGAATCGCTTTCAAGTCAGCATCTGGGCTGTGCTAAGTCATTCATCCTCCACCAGAAGCACCTTTTGCATGTTTAGATGTGGGAGGCCACACTACTCCCTTGGAATATGCAGGAAAAGAGCCCAGGCTGTACAAACTGACAGGATCATGCTACAAAATGGCATGCTGGCATGGAATGGTGTGCTTTGAAATGGTACACACAAATAGAAAATATTGTCAGCCACAAAGCAAATGCACACTACTCAGAGAACAAATAATGACACCTGTCATTAATGACATTGCTTAAAAAAAACCACTTCAGAAACAGCTGGGCTGGTTGGTTATGTCAGAGAAAGAGAAATAGTACCACAAACACATGCTTAAGTAACAAAGAAGGGGGGAAAAGTGCAAATATATACCTGTTGGTGTGAAGGTAAAAGACGGGACTGAAAAATCAAAACAAAATACAAACTGGTTATTAAGTTGAAGAGAGAAAGGGAAACATACCACATTAGTATAAATCTAGCAGACAGCTGAACATAAAACAAATAAATATAACTAACCCACTACTTCAATCACATTGATATAAAAATAAAACTGAAACTGCAATTCAGAAAGAAGATTGTCTATACAGGTACTATTCAGGAAAAATAAAGGCAAAAAAAGCAAAAAGCTTGGTATTCTATTGTGCTCCTGTGGTTTTTAGCCTTTCAAATCCTTCTCAGTTTGGTATTTTAAGTTTTTTTCTGAAGATCCTAGCACAAACAAAACCCCCACACTGTTAATCATTCTAGAATGCAGAATGACAAATTCCTTAACAAAGCCTTATCAAGGTCCTATTGAATCTTATCTGCAGTTCACTAAGTAAATGCTCATTACACTGAACTAATAGGCACGCTTAAGTATTCAGTAAGGAAATAATAATCATAAAAAGGAACAAAGAGAACTGCCGTTTTACTGCCTCTGAATCAAGAATGGCACCAACTCTCGCTGCAATGAAGACATTAAATCTACTGCAGCAATTAATTTTTGTTTTCAGAGATGAGACTGTTATACAGAGTAATTATCTTTCTTTTTTAAATAATCACCAAAAAAAAAGAAAAACCTCCCTAGATGTAACACCTTTCTACCTTCCAACCCTTGGCTTTAAGAGGGAAAGGTTAACAACAGAACAATGACACTGCTTGACAATCTTCTCTCTCACAGCTACTATAAATCCTCTTTGGATCAATAGGGTCTCTAATCCAAATACAGAGCAGCAGCATCTGCTCTTCCTATTAGCACATGCTCCCCCTCCTGTTGACAAGACAGTATTGTTTTCCTCTCACTGAGGGCAGAACAAGGCTAACATTGCCCTTTCTGATCTAATCACAGTGAAAGGTAACAGAAACAATCAAATATTCACTAAAAACAGCCTGGAGACAGAAGGTGATCAGCAAAGCCAGAACAGAAATAAAAGGTTCTGGCTAAGAGAACAACTTCTTCATCTCATTTTTTTTAAGAATTCTAAAGTTTTTGGGGAGTGCAGTGTGTCTTGTAGTTGTAATTTAAGATACACCATATTACCCCCTTTTTACCAGGCCAATTTATTTCCAGGGATATGATACTAAGAAAAAGAAAATAAAAATGGAGTATTTGGACATTTTAGGCTCCATTTGTAGCAAAGCTTTTTTTTCTTGGGAATACCATATATTTCTTTGAGCTGGGCCTTTTCCCATAGTTAAGTTTAATTTAGTTACATTCAAACTATAGAACCATAGTAACAAGCTTTCATTAAAATAGAATGGGCGTTTAAACCTGAGCTTGATTCCAAAGAGAATCAGAACCTCAAAATAATTTGCAATCACAGGGACATGAAAAATAATCTTAAACTACTGTCTCATTACTCTTCTGTGAGCTAAGTACTAAACCTAGTTTTGTTTCTTAAGGAACTGAGGAGGTTCAACTGAAAGAAATCTGATTTCTACCACATGAAAGAATGACTTAATTCTTAGAGCTTCTATTAATAAACTCTTCCGAGTGTGTAAGACTGCTAGTACAGCATGCATGTGTGGGAGTAGTGAAGTATTTTAACAGATGACAGGCCTGAAGCTAAATATAAAAATAAATAAATGCAAGACTGAAGAAAGTTTGGGCTTGCAGTGATGACTTGATGAACTGCAGAGTGGCAAACTACTTTGCAATTCATATTTCACTAAAGATAGGTTTGGTCTTTGAAGAATACTTGATCCCAGAGATACATACCCTACTTTTCTGTACACTTTCATTTAAACTCCCCCCAGATTACACAAAAGATATTTTTACAGATATTGAAAAACACAGCTGTTTTGAACAATAGCTGATGTCACTGAAGTAAGCATTTTTAAGGACAAATTGTATGCCTTTTGCTTAATCATAGGTACTGGTGAAAGCACAGTGATGTTAGTGTGATAGAGCTGTAGAAAGGCAGTGTGGCAGCATGCTATTAGTAAAACAAAACAGCACAGGCCAGTGCAGCACTACGTGGGGGCTGTCCTGCCCTAAATCCCAGCAGAACATAGCCAAGGGTGCAATTCCTTCCCAATTCCCTTGGCTGCAGCTCCACTAAGCCACTATGCCTAGAGCCCACAGCGAGCCCTGGTTCTTCAATAGCACCGAGGGCATCTCAGCTCTGCAACACTCCAGACATATTTCCATGTTTCCACTCACTCATTTGCTATTTTTAGCACTGCTTCTTTTACACAGCAACATATTGCTGCTGTTTGAAACCATTTGTGTTTGATTTGCCTGTCCTGCCCATAACACATTCATTCTTGGGGTCTAAAGAATCTAATCTCATGACACCTTTCATACACAAAGATGAGTTCACATTTTAAACCTTGGCCTGTGTTCTGATTGCTAAATGTCAAATATAACCCCATCTAGTTCTTCAAAAGTAGGATCTCTCATTTTCTGATTCATTCCAAAATTTATGGTTCTCACTCTGCAATTACCTATGAGGTACTGCTTTGAGATGTAATGAACTGTAGCTCATTGAATTCAGCTTTAATTTCCAGGCTTAACCTGGAAATTATTTGATCTGGAGGAGTCAAGTTTTTATTCCAGAAGTTCTTCCAGGTAGAGATTTTAGTTTTTTCAGAGTGTATATTGAAAAGCACTGCTTTACCACTGACAATGTGATATATAAGAAGTATCAATAACATGAAACAACATGGAAATGAGAAGTGCTTTAAGTTAGCCCCACTGCTGCCATTCTAACTAAACACAGATGCAGGATGGGATAGCCCCAGAACCCAGTCCCAGCCAAGGGTCTGAAAACAACATTTATGAAAAGAGTCTTGGAAAGCAGACTGACCGCTGTGCTTTTGCAAACAGCCACACTTCCCCCAGAAGAGGAGAAATTCAAGTACCCACACCCAAAGTGTTACTGCAATGGACACCACTGTTAGCACTCCCAGCAGCAGGCAAAGCACTGGATGGGGGGACAGGAGCTGCCACCCACGCCAGATGGCTCCTCTTCAGATGACACAGTGTCAGAAAGCAAGGGCACATTGGAAGCCCATCTTTAACTTTCTCATTTGTAGGAGTATCTTTATAGAAAGCTACTCCTGGTATTCAGCTCAAGACTTATGCTCTAAAGCCAGACTTAGCACATTATGTAAATATTTTCTCTGCACAGGCTCCTGACCCACACTTCATGAACGCACTGAAGCAAGCTGGTAATTCCTTATTTGAGCCTGAGAAGAACAAGAGACTGATGACAAAATAAATAGGCAGCAAACAGGCATTCAGCAGCTTGTTTGCTATCCTATTTCAGACTGAAACAGATAATAGGGCACCTTTTCTGATACCAGCGTAGGTACTCGTGAGTCCATTCCTCTTCTTCCTGTGGCGATACAACCAGATGCTGAACACCATGAGGATAATCCAACAGGCTGCACCAATTCCAGCAATAAAGGCAGGCTGCTTTACTACATCAGAAATCTGCTGGGCCAAACTGACTTGATCTTCTGAAGACACGGGGTTTCCATGAGAATCTGAAACAGAGACACCCGTAACAGCCAATTAATTTGAATGAACAGCTGTAAGAGGGAGCATGAAAAGAGCTGACATCACTGCAGTCCAGTTTCTCAAGGTAAAATCCTTAAGATTGCTCTTCAAAATCTCACTTCTACAGGTCTAGACAAAAGTGGTATGTTTTCCGTACAAGACAGGTACCTCCAGTATCACTGACTTTTGTTTGCTTACAAAAACTGCTAAAATCAGGCTACTAGGTATACAAATAGAAAGGCTCCTAAATAACAAACCTGTGATCTGCTATATTTTACTTTTCTTTCATTTTAAAAAAGCAACATCAGCTTCAGAAAATTATTCAGAAAATCAGCAAAAAACACACCAAGTGAGAAAAACACGAGTAGCAATTTGAATGGGTCCAAGTCAGCTCCCCAGACATCCACTCTCAGAACCGAAAATCAGTTACAAATTTAAACAACATTCATATGAAGTTGGTATTGAGGAAGATATTTTAATCTAGCAGTTCTTGATAGATAACCTAAATCTTGTATTACACAGTCTAATGCACTGCTTGCAGTCTCTCACTTTGACCTCAATTAGAAAAAGATTGAATATTTAAAAGTATGTAGAAAAGTAAAACTACAAAATAACTAATCCTGCCCCCTTAAATACGGATAAAAAAGCTAAAGGATAACTAAAAAATTATTTATGAATTGCTAAAAACAGCCAAGGAGTTTCATTGGTAATGAACAAGCAATGCTTTTCAAAACCAGTTTAGCCTTAAATACCCCACATCAAAATAAAGAACATGCATTTTTCCACAGAGTATTAATTATTTTTTTCATAAACACAGCACCTTTCAGAATTGTTTTTTTCTGGTCTTTACTTTCTGTACTGAACTTTTGCAGCAACTTTCTGGGAACAGCAGTAAGAAGACCCAGTTAGTGACCAAGCTTTCTGACTGAAGTGAAGGGACTCAAAGCCAAAATTCTGCCTTCCTGATGCTTTACCACCACAGTGAGTGCTCACTTGAAATTTCATTACTGCACAGGGCATGGGCAAGAACTCAAAGCCTTTACTCAGAGCGGATATTGCTTTACACATTCCACAGCTTGGCCTTTGAAATACCCACTTTTACTCCTGTATAAATCTAAGAGATAGGTGCTTTGTACTATTGGTAGGGACATCAAATTCAGAATGAGAGATTGGTGTTTTAAGGAGAAAGGTGCATATCAATTCTATTAATATGAACTATGTAAGAAATAAAAACCTATTTGCTTAAAACCAGTATCTTTTCCCTGTGAACTAAGCAGTGAATAGAATTTTTTTATGATGACAACTTGCATTATGCCAAAATAAGCCCACATAAAATATAATAAGCTGCAATACAAACAAGAGATCGAATCACAACAAATTATTTCCTCTGGAAAAGGATACCTTTTTGAAAGGAAAAGGTTAAATTAGTAACAGCTTCTCCCAGTGAAGGGTTCCAGATTCCAGCTTCTGCAACCTTGAAGTCAAATATCTATTTTTCTCAGAAATCACCCCCACCCTTGACTGCTACCTTATTGGAAATTTTATTTCATTTTCCAGCTCCCTTTATCTTCTATGATCCTAAGTGCGCTGCCTAGCCTAAAAGTTCACCAGGCAGACTCATTCTTTTCTTACTAATACACTCTTTGTGTCTGCTGGGTTTATGGATTTCACGCCTATTTGTGCAAGGTTAAGATGGGTTGCTTCAGATTTTATGGAGACAGCCAAGTGAAGTTCCACACAAGTGGCCAGATGGGCTTAAATGTATAAAGTACACTGTGACCAATGAATTAAAGCTGTCATCTCATCTTTTGTCTCTCTGCAGCTGAGGCCATATTAAGATATGAAAACTTGCACCGTCAATCTCCTTTTCAAAAGGAGTGATTTCTGTGGTCTTAAACAGCTACAGTCCCTTATACAACTTAATGGAACAGAATAAAACATTTATGGAGAGCCTCTGGTCCTGAATAAATAAGAGTGATATATATTTTTTCACCTCATTCTTAAAATAGGTATTTTAAAACAATAAATCCAGGAGAAAAAAATAATCACAAGCTCAAAAACCAAGTAAGAATGTTTTCTAAACATGTCAACAATTCAGTCATATAGAAACACAGCACTTTTATACACAGTCTGCATTGCTCAGTCAATGTGTGTCTGAATATTATAAAATCCTGAAGAATCTTTATTATCCTAATTTTAAATTAACATTAATTTCATGCTATTATTTTACTTGCAAGAACAGCATAACAATGAACTTTCTTTTAAGAAATGACGCTTCTGGCACACTGAATATGGGTGGACTGTTAGAGCCACTACATAAGCTGGTATATACCTATGCATATGGGAAAGAGAAAAATGCATCTATGTTCACATACAGTCAAATAAACCGCCTAAGAGGAGATGGAAGGCATTTCAAGAGGTCACATTTGACTACATCCTACTCCTCTTGTAATTCAAAATTAGCTAAATGTAAAGAGAATGAAATTTAGTGACCTCCTCACCACTAAACTCTTACAGGAACATTATCTTGGAAGCCTTTTTTTGAGAAGGGCATCTTCCCTCTGTTTAACAGCCCTGTGAGATCCTGAATGATCAGTCTTGGAAATAACTCTTGAACTAAAAAAAAAAAAGCCCTAGTTTTTCTTAATCCAAGGAAATTTCTGGAACTTTGACTGATATATAAATGGTTCATAATGAACATTCCTGTTCCTGCTTGCACTCTTCAGGGAGTTGTGCCAAAACAATATGGGAACATAAACATTCTATGGCAAAGTGCATCCCACTGCCAGAGCAGCAGCCCCAGCATTTAATGGACTTGGAAATGCCTCAGAGTTGTTGGAGCAGGCTGCTCCCACAGCTCCCTGAAACCAGCATATTATCACAGTGACTCATCCCTTCTTCTAGCCCAAGATAAGAGCTAGCTTTTTAATCACAGATAATGCTGCTGTGGCTATTGCTCACAAGCTGCTTGATTTGAATGTCTTGAAGCTCCAAGTTTCAAACTTCAATGGAAACTAATTAGAATTTACGTAGAGAAGAACTGGAACCTCTAATCCTCTAGTGTTAAATATTGATATAAATAATAATAATGTGAAAACTAAGATTTAAGTTGCTAAATGATAAATAAAAGATTAATATTCATTTATTACTGGAATGCCAAAGATTCAAAAAAGACAGGTTCAAAGTTGTGCAAGTAACTGAACTTTGCCTTGTGCACGTATAACCTATGGAATGGTATTTTTCCATATGTATGCCTCATTCAGCATACAAAATGTACAAACACTGAGTAGGAATATATAAATGGTGGTGACATTGTTCATTCTGGCAGTTAAAAACATGTAAAACACCTAAAACCTGTAACATATTGTTTGAGTGTTACCTCAAATGCATGTTCATGATGCAATATGAAAATTATTTGATGAAATATTACCAAGGTAAGAATATGCTATTTTGTCCCCTTTCTAGATTTATGTTTCCCAAACTGATAAAATATCAGTTGTACACTTCAGTCTTACAACATACAGCCTGAGGTGACAGCACCAGCCTGATTTGAAAGGGTTTGCTGTGAAGGGTATAAATAAAGATTACTTTCTTAAGTTGTTTGCAGGCCACAAACAAAAATATCAACAAAAAGCCCCTCACAACTATCACACTCAAAGTACCTTTAGGGCTGACAGAATAATAACCTGGAGGCATGCTAGCTAGTTCACAAATCACGTCTCCTAAATGTAGCAGTTAAAATAATAAAGATTCAATGAGACTTTCTTGTGTTTTGTACACTTGAGACATCCTCTGGTTGAATAATACACTCACTATTTACAGTAATTGTGCAGACAGTTCTTAATAAACAACTGCACACCGTATATTCACACAAATTATGTGTTTAAGAGTAACATTAACTGCAATTGTGGGGCTTCTCAGAGCTGGTACCAAAAACAAATACATCACATGTTCCAATGTTACCACTTACCTGTCAACAAGCATAGGTAATGCTGCCAAGCTACCACAGGCAGTATCCCATCACTCTACAAAAGCTAGGCTACAGATCAGCAAAACATTTTTTGCTAATTCTCATCTTTCTGTACAGAGCACTTTTGTAAACAATGTCTTTAAGTTACATGTTGTGACAAGGAAATAAAAGATTCTATGGAAATTCTGTGATTTTGTTTCTCCACAGCACATTGTTACAGGCATAATATAGTGAGCTGTGGCTAGGTCTCATGGATTCTTTTTTTTCCTTAACAGCAAAACTTTTGCAGTCTTTCTTTATGTAAAATATCTTTTCTTTTTAAGGAATAAACAAACATTTTTTTAAGTCCTTGGAATTCCACAGAAAGCACTAAAAGCTCATTCGAAAGCCAAGATGCAAATTCAGAAGCTTCATGCAGGGTGTTTTAAGAAGGAAATAAAAGGTTCCATTGAAATTCTGTGATTTTGTTTCTCCACGGCACATTGTTACAGGCATAATATAGTGAGCTGTGGCTAGGTCTCATGGATTTTTTTTTTTCTTAACACCAAAACTTTTGCAGTCTTTCTTTATGTAGAATATCTTTTCTTTTAAAACAAACAAACAAACAAATATTTGTTTTCAGTCCTTGGAATTCCACGGAAAGCAGTAAAAGAGGAGCCAAGAGGAAAATTCAAAAGCCAAGAGGAAAGGTCATTGAAAAGCCAAGAGGAAAATTCATTCAAAAGCCAAGAGGAAAATTCAGAAGCTTCATGCAGGGTGTTTTAAGGAGACACATAATTTTTCATTGGATCTCACGATTTTATGAATAACAAGCAAGTTATTTCATTGCCTTGTCCCTGGTGGCACGGGAAGTCTGGGGTAGCACAGCTCAGTGAGCTGCTTCATGTCAGCAGGGACATGGAAAATGAAAGATCTTGGAGATTACAATTTGTACCTGTCTCTGTAACAGGTTAAGTGTGTGCACAAGGCCATTTATCACAGCTCAGCTGGCGCGTGGGACCGCGCTGCACGCCCCAGCTCCCGGGGAATCCAACTCCTCCTGTCCTCCCCTCTCCTCCTGGAAGGCTGCCCTGGAAAGGCGACACTTCCCCCTGTCACACGCCCCGCTGAGGCTCTGCCCAGCCGTGTCCCTGAGCCACCAACCTGGGAGCATCCCACGCAGGCTCAAAGAGGAGACCCAGCCACGGCCCGCTCTCGTGTTTTTGTATCATAAGGGGATAGATTTTAATGAGAAGTTGTTATTTAATGACAACTTCTTATTTAAAAAGTGAACCTCAGAATCACACTGTAGATTCTGTTTTCACACATGGAATTCCTATTTATATATTTTTTTTTCCTAATGAAGAATTGCACTAATTCAGGTATCAGGAAAGGAATAGTTGGGAGCAGGGCAGAAATATAGTAACTGGAAGCTGTCACACAGTTCTTAGAGCACATACATACAGCATGTCAGGACTGTTTCAAACCTTCTACAAAGAGCATCTTAGTCCTCTTTCCTCCCCCTCCCTGGCCTCTCTTCCCTCTCTCTGTAATAATGTAATTTATTGCTGGTGAAAAGTGCCAACTGATGACATCAACAAATTAATTTTCTTTCTTCAGAAAACTACCCAAAAATCTCTGCTCCACCCCCACGCTGGGAGCACTTCTAAGAAGTAGAAATCCAATTCCTTGAGGGGGCTGGAGGAGAACTTGCATCACAGGGCAGAGTTGAATAATCTGCAGCCACACTTCTACCTGGATGATTTAAGTTGATCTGTGCTATCAAAGAGTGCTAACACTTGAATTTAAGCACTAATTTTCAGCAGCCTCCTGCAGCTGCTGCAACGGTTGTGGCACCATCTAGATATTTCATTGTTCTCTTTCTTGTGGCATGGATCTCCACAAGAGTCCTGTCTCCACATCTTTGCCATGTAACAACCAAATTATGGGATTTACTAAAATACATCTAGATTTGGCCATGCCACTTAATTAGCGGTAAGCAGTGAAAGCAAACTCCAACCATGGGGAAATATGTGTATTCTACCAGACTTGAACACTGAACACCTCTCAAGGTGTGGGATCTCTTCTTGTTTTCTAACATAGTAACAATAAAGGCCAGGAACACAGAAGTGGGCAAAAACCTTACCCTGACAGTCTGATTAGTTTATTTTTCCACTTCACAAACCTCAAAGTGATTAAGTTTCTTTATTAAATTCACCTTCATTTAGAATTTCCATATCATCACATAAAAGGGTAAAAAAAGAAGTGGTTATGGAGTCCTTGAAGATTTGAGGTTATCCTCATAAACCTCACTGTTTATGAGGAATTTTCAAAATTTTCAGAATTTTCTAACCCTAAGCCATATAGAATAAGCTTGATTTTGACTGGCTGCAGAAAGCTGTGAATGGTAGCTGGCTGTAGAGAGGAACAATCCAACAAATAACTACATGGCTTTCCTGTTATAATTCCATATTAATGGAATATCATACAAGCTGTGTGCACCTTTATTGTAACATCTCCATCAATGTAATTGGGAATCATATACCTGTCTAATTTAAGTAAGCTAAAGATGGCCTTCCTTTTAATACCTAAGGAAATGTGCAAGTAATTTTCCATATTAGTTGCTCTGTCTTGTTTTCACACGCTCTTAATTATAGATTTTTAAATACAACAAGTGAAATAAGAAGGTAGATCTACTAATGATACAGAGACAGAGAGGACATAAAGTCCAAAGCAACATGCTGAGCTTGCTTTCATAATTACACACTGCAATGATAAGGTATTTTGCTCCAGGCATACTATAAAGCAGCATATGACTATACTTAAAGCTACTTTAAATAATCTTCAGCTAACCAATAGCAAAGATGCATTTTTCCCAGAAACATCAAGGAGCAATGTCCCTGGTCAACATTTATGACAGCAATGTTTGGTGTAAATGAGATTAGAAGGTCAAATTTATACATAATTTGTGTACATCTTTTTTCCTGTACTCACGTTATTTACTAGCTTCCACACATAGTTGATATTTATCGTGCCTAATTTTAGGATGCTTTTTTTTTCTGCTTCTATAATGATAAAATGTGGTCAAGACAAATTACATCCCTAAAGTGGTTTAACACCTAGAGATTCACGCTCCCCTACAAGATTTAAGGGTGAAAATTCACTTTGAAAAGTCAACAACTAAAAAGCACTGCTGAGCTGGGAGATTTAAGAACACCCCTGTGTTGTTCTAATCCCACCTTTAGAATGCAGTTCTAAGGCAAGTTTAAAACCAGAAATGCCAAACCCTGCTATTCCTGAGATCAAGTAACACTATCCATTTCACCTGTCGTCTCCAAAGCATTTCTGGTGCCATAAAAGACGAAAGCAAACAAACAGAAACCACCCACACCAAGAGGCAGGATTACCAGGAAGCTTACCTAGCTGGATAAACTGGGGGTCACTTTTCACCCCAGGTCCTGCCCCAGTGCTGGCAGCCACCTCCACGCTGTAGCGGATGCCGGGCACGAGGGAGGGGATGACCACGGAGAAGGTGGCGCCGTCCACGGTCTTGTTGATGTGGTAGCGGCTCTCATTGCCCAGGCACCAAACCTGCAGGGAGCAAAGGCACACGAAAGTGCTCAGAATTCAGCTCTGAAGGAGGGAAAATGAGGCATTATTTCCCTCTGGATGAAGTAATTTACACTTTGTCACTGTTCTAACATCTGCAGTTGTGGATTGCTGTCCTAGGCCCTTCATGAATACTGAAAAGACATTTCTTGTTCCAATGAGCTGCTCCAACTGCTACCATTATGTGGCTACATTTCACTGAGAAAAGCAAGGCACAACTTCTCAAAGATATTTTCTGAGAATCACAGTGAAGAACCTCAGAGAAAGGAAAACCAATTCTTATCTCATTTGCTGTGCCTGTGTGGTGCCATAGTAGAATGCAACGTGGAGATTGTTTACCCAAAGTGATGGGGTTTTGTTTCCTTGGCCTATCAGACCAAGAGCATCTTCAGACTGCTGGTCAGCAAACAGTCACAAAATTTTGTTCAGTGGAGTTGAGTGCTTGTGCAATTTCAGTTTAGATGTAGTGTAATATAGTATAGAACAATACAATAAAGTAATTAATTAACCTTCTATTCTAATATCATAGACTCAAATGCGTCATTTCTTCCCTTCGTCAAGGGGTTGCTGCTTTAACCATACCATTATTTGATGAGTTTATCACAATTCATTTAGAGTTCAACAAGTGCTAATGAAACTACAAGCATGGAAGAAATAAGGGAAGCCCCACAGCCAAGAACTGTTCACATAAACAACAAAGTCAGAGCGTTCAGTTAAATGAATTTGCAATTCTCTTCTTCAGGAATTATGTGTCACTCAAGCACACAAGCAAGTCTGTCATCACATGACATCTTAAGAGAACTGATGCTGGAATCCAAATGGTCTTGGTTTTTCTTTTTTTCTCTTTTTTTTAGATGGCAGCAATGGGCAAATATTGAGTGATATGCTGTCTTCTAATGGAGACAATGGCATGATATCAGATTTCATTTTTTGGTTTTGACCAAGATACAGATCTAGTAACTTCAAATCACAGCTTCATATATTCCATCAGTGACATTAAATGGCAAGGAGAAACAAAATGATGAGATATCTTTATCTCTTTAGGCCTGAACTACTGATGTGGCAAATGCTTTTTAGGAGGATGGCTGAACTCACAACTGCTATTCAAGGTGAAGTAGCAGCTAATCTACATCTGCTAAAAAAAGTCATGAAGCTGTGCCTATTTCTTTTTTGTGCCTTTTCCACAAATGTATAGCTCTACAAAGAACATTTATTCAGAGAGTTAAATTAGTTAAATTCAATACTTTATCTGTAAAGAAGCAAACCTGGCTGAGAAGAGCAGCACATCAGAACCTGGGCCTATTGTAGATGGGAGGGAAGATTTTGCTTTCAACATATGGAGCTCCTAAAAGATTTAGTACCCAGATAGCTGCTTTTAATCCCTGGTGCAATTCTGCTGCTGTGGAGACTGCCAGGTGAGGAGGATAGACTTTCACATCTAGAACAATTGCTACAGCCCCTCCTGTACACTGGAAATTTTATCTCACCTTCAGGGCATTATAAAGACCCTTTTTCCTCCTCTGGATGCCATGGACTGCAACAAGGCTAGTGGGACACTGAGGATGTGAAATGCATTTTAAGTTCCTTTGAAATCGAATCCCAGCACAGGATATGTGTAAGTGCTGCTGCAGAGCAGGTCAGAGCACATGAAGAGAATCTCCTTTTTGTGTTCTGACACTACATAGAGACTGTTTCAATCAGTGCTAGGGGTAAAACTATTACTAATAATATATTACTAATATAAGAGCAGAAAAATTCTCTTATATAAATAAGAATTCAAGTGAGGAACAGAAGGCTCAAATCTATATTTAGACTTAAGTCAATTTCACAGAAATTATTACTGCTACCTTGTAAAATGGTGCATGTGCAAACAATGAAACATTTATTTCATTATGTACTTGTAATCATGAACTACTCATTCAGAAAAAAAAGCTTTTGTTTGTAGGTGCTCAAGTACATGGGGAAGTGCATGAAACAAGAATGTCAGGTCAAACATCAAGTTGTTCAGTACTTGCCATCCTACATTTGACTGCATACATAAATAGGCAAGTGAAAATAAACCTTTCGAATTTTATAAAAGAATGAATTCACATTATAACAGACACGGAAGGGAAGAGAGAATTAGTAGAACAAGAGAATTTAAAACTTGGTGTTAGGCAAGGAGAAAATTACTTATGCTGTGAATTTGAATTTCTGGGGTTTTGTGTATGCTACTGACAATTCTTCAATTAAGATAGTATCCTTCTTCCTATTTATTTTATCCTTTAATTAAAGTAAGTACACTCTTGCCTTTGATCTGAGCTGCTGAGAAAATAATGACCTGCCCCACATATGCATACCTTTGTTTTTTATTTTCTGAGAGAAAAAAGAAGATAGAAAAACAAAAGGGGAAGAGAAAACAGAAAATTTCATAAGTCTTCCATTTGAATTTTTTTCTTATTATTAGTTCTTAATCTAAAATCACCAGTTCTGCATTTCAGTAGTTTTTTTGGCAAAACCAGTAATTACATATAGCACCTTCAGTAGGAATGGCATATATATTTTCACAGATTTTTTTTTACGTCATTTTTCTGTCCATGGTGAAAAGCACAAAGGAAAACAATGGCATCAATGCAACAAATACAGATGCAGAACATGCCACTGTGCCACCTACTGCTAAAAAAGCACTACAGTGTGCTTGCTCCAGCACCTGAGAACCTGTCACCTCAAAATCCTGGGATTTGGGAGGTGGGGTATGGATTATATCCACTCAGAAATGTGAATTTACTGATTTTTATTATTGTGTCATTGCAACCTTAACATGCCTCTGATGCAGTTTCTTGTTGTAAATAATTCTCAAGGTCTAGCTTTAAATAAAATAACTTCATAAGTATTTTTTCAAATTACATTGTGTTATATATATGAAACTAAGTCATAAACAGATTTTATTTTACCAGTTGACCAGGTTCTGAAAAGGGTTTTATTATTCTAAATTGACCACGAAGCTTATAAATCTTTTCCCTTTCCCATTTTTACTGAGAAGAAAATCAGAATGAGTTTTGATGGCTAGAAATATAGGTTTATAGCACTGTGTTAAAACCTGAAAAATAGCCAAGACCTTCCCATTTAAAAGATTTTCTCAATAATCTGCATTTGCAGGGGGCTAAAACAAAACCTCCTGCCCTTCCATGATTACAAAGCTTACTTGATATCTACATTTAAAACATCTCTAGCTTGCTTAGGAAAAATAAACCTCATTTACTTTGCTATGTAAATTACCACCAAAAAATTTTGAAATGCAAATAGTCTGTGTTCATAAATGAATGACAAACAATAAATATTTTTAATGTGCTTTCAATTTGTCAAAAATTAAACAACATAATGAGAACTGTGTTTGGAAGAAAAGAAAAAATTTCTATGCAGGAATAGATTTATTATCATAGAAGCACATTCTTTCCTTGAAAGTTTTCCATTTGTTTTAACTACCCAGTTACGCATAATTTACTCAGATCTTAACAGTGTTAATTATTATCCCTGAGATTCTCAACTCATTAAGCCTGTTTATATTTACTACCTTGGCCAGTGTCTTAGAGTCACAAAGGGGCTCTCAAACAGGTATGGTTCCCTCTCTCCCTGTGTGTGCTCTTCCCAAGTCATAATGGAGGCAAAGCAGGAGCTGCTTTAATTAAGAGTGTTGACCCTTTGCTTTGATTTATGGAGGATGCTTTAATTGCCTGACACCACCTAGGCAGAATCCCTAAAAAGATGGAGTTTGATTCCAAGCAGTGACTGTCTCTCCCATTTTCTCGTTGCAACCAGGAGATGGAGCCAAGCACCCACGAACAGCCCTTCCCTCTCCACCTGGCCACGCTCCCTCTGCCAGGGGACCCAGCCGTGCCAGCTGTACCTTATATTCCTGCACCATCCCGTTCTGGTTGTCCTCAGGGGGTGGCTGCCACGTCACCACGATTGCTGTCCCGTTCCCATCGTTCTTAGTTACTGAAACGCTCTGAGGTGGGGCGCTGGGAGCTGTTTGTTCGGAAAGAAGAATTGAATGGTTACGTCTGTCACGCCCACAAGTGAGTTTGTTCAAGTGGAAGATGGTTTCTGGGCTCTGCAAATGCAATCTTTTCTTCCCCACCCTTCACTGAGGGCAGTTTGTGCCCAGAAGATGAAGGGATAAAGTGTTGACAATACAGAAGGACAATGTATGACCCAACAACCAGGCTCTGAGTTCCGCTGTAGTTTTGCTGCACATGCCAGGAAAAGTAACACTCCAAATTGTACTCTCAGATATCCATTACCTGCATGTCACAGTTCTGGGCACTGAGCTCCTCACTGGTCTCAAATCAGCTCACCTAGAATCACCAGTTTTGAAAAATAATGAAAAATAATCCTATATAGTTCCCAGTCTAAATCGCAGTTTCTCTAGCGTGTAAAAAATAATGAGTAATACAAAATTTACTAAAATCTGGACATAATGTGTTAGTATTAACATATTTATAATAATAATTTATGTTTTGAATTTGAAATAATCCTTCTAAAATGTGGATGCTCGGCTGATGCTTAGGATGAATGCAGCTATGCACACCTTTTGAGCTATGTGCAGAAATAAACTGGAGCTACACAGCATTTCTAATGGGGGAGGAAGATAGAAAGGGAAAGGTTGCACATCCTAGCAGAAGCACCAAAATCCCTATTCAGAGGCACTGGCCACCTTGCATACTTATCATGCCTGTGCAGCAACAAAAGGAAGAGTTTTATGAACCTTGCCTTTTTAGCACATGTATGAGATGGAAATACATAATTTAGTCCACTCTATCTGTTGCCCTCATTCATCTTTCCGTTTTGTCTCACTGATTGATCCACATATAAAAGCCTTCTAAAAACCATGGTTTTCATTCCCCCAGCCACACTGCTTTGATGATTTCTGTGGTGTCTGCTATCTACTCAAGATAGTGATTAGCAAGTGCTTGAATCTGACAGAAGTCACTTGTGACCAGCCCATGAACTCAGCAGGGAGGAGTGCGCACACTGCAGGGAAGATAAAAAAGCGCCATTTCTCATTGTGTGTTGGAGGGGATTTTTGCACATCCCTCTCTCTCTGTCTCTCATGCCTGGCTCAGAATATTTACTTCTGTGTCACCAAACAATTCACATAATGATCAGTCTCCTCTGCCACAGATTGCTGCTCTCAAACAGCATGCACTTCAAACAAGATCAAATAATGAACATATCAGAGGAAAGCCGGCCAGGCTGCTACTTCAAAAAGGAAAGATGAAGACAGTCTAGCTCCTACTTGCCTTCTTCCAGGGTCTTTGCAAATTTCACTTCACTATCTGCTCCCTGAAACTCATTAAAGAAAGGGCGGGCCTTGATTTCATAGTTTACGCCTTTCTTCAGCTCGGGAATGACAACACTGTTTTTGGTGGGAGTCCTCACTTCAAAGATCAACCACTCTGATTCTCCATAAGATGCTGGTGTAGGCCGGTACAGAATTTTATATCCTTGGATATACTGGGATTGCTGGTCCACCTGGCAAGAGAACAGAACACAGAACACATTCATAAACGGGCAGGAACCAGGGGTGATGCCCATGACTCTGTGCACGGCCCCTGGACTATCCCTCATGAAAACATCACTGCCAAAGCAGATAAAGGCTCCTTGCATTACAGCAAATTGCAGGCCTGACTCACAAGTGCATTAATCCCTTTGATGCTGGTAGAACTCTGCTGGTTTCCCTGGATTTAGGCAGGCATTAGAGGGGGATAATGAAGTTGTATAATATGCCCCAGCTCCATGAAATGAACAGTCTCTGCATCCATGGAGCTTGGCACAGGTCAGACTGCTGCCCAACTGAATCTGGAGAGCAGGGCTGGACACATGGGGAAAGGGCAATCTACAGGGCCATGGCTCAGGGTGATGAATATGGAGATCAAAGAGAGAGCCTGTCAACTCTCCTGAGGTGTGGAAACTTCCCAAAACCCATGAAATGAGCACTGCTTCCTGCCTGCTCCTTTTTGGGGAAAGCAAATTGAGTGGGTGGCCAGCTGGCACTGTGGCTGTGGCTGGGCTCTCTCAGAGGGCAGAGCTCTCCAACGAGTTCCCCCATGTCCACCCACACAGTGGGAGGCCCTCTGCTAGAAGGAAAAGGCCAGGTTGCACGAGGGAACATAAAACTCAGTATGGTAACATGGATGAGACTTGGAAAAGCAAATCAAGCTGATGCTCAGTGGTCCTGAGTGCTTTTCAAACTAAGGCAATTTTACACTAAATGTATGGAGAAAGAGATCTGAGTGTAATGAAGGGCAAGTCCAATATGCTTGACTATAGCTGAAACAGAAAGCTACCTTATACAGCTGATCTTTTGTGGAACACTCACTATCTTTTTAACTGCTGGTTTCAATTTCTGATGAATAAGGAAGTCTAATAACAAGCACAATAAAATTTTTAAAGTGCATCAGATTTTCCTGTTTTCAAAAATCTCATACAATGATACATAATAAAACTGTGTGCTTGCAATTTTAATCCAAAGAGCAACACATTTCATTTTTAATAATCACATAAAGAATGCATGTGTTAGCTGAAACTGAGGTAATGCTTATTTTTGAAATTGCAGAGAAGCCACAGGCCACCCAAGAGACTGACAAAAGCTGCCTGTCTGGAAAAAGTTGTTCTGTAAGTAAAGGTCAAACAAAATTTGCTAGGAACCTCAAAGATGCATTAGTTTAGAACAGGAGATTGCCTGCTGCAGGTGGCCATACTGCAGGTGAGAGTGTAATTACTGTGCAGCACAGCAGACATTACTGCAGCATTGAGGAGCTCTGGGTTTAGGTCAGGACTCCTTTGGGCTACAGCTCCTCTACAAAGTCAAAATGCCTTTTGTTCCTGTGCAAAATATTCTGCTATGGCATGGCCAGCCTGTGCTGTCCCACACTACCCCTGCCAATATATTGGAATTTTCAGATGGAAGTCCCACAAAGACCTCAAGGCTCACTCCTTATGGTTTTACTTTTGTACATGGTATAATTATATCCCCAACATTTTCCTAATTCTGCATTCCATTTTCAAACTGATCATTGAGTTACATTCCTGGCTCTCTTAGTTCCTCTGCTATGACCTTCACAAGCCCAACCTTCTTCTTTGCTGCTGCCAGGGCAACACCAATCTGACATTGCCTTTTTTACCTCTTCTCCCTGCTCCAGGTGTAGTCAGGGAAAGGAAAGGTACAGGAAAGGAGAGGTTCAGACCAGGTTATCTGATTTGGGTGTGTTTGTCAGCGTGTCTGTAGCTGGGAGGTTACACTCTCAAACAGAATTATGCAGTATTTTTCTCTACAGGTGATTGACAGAGATTCCTAATTCCCTAATTGCCCATGTTATCTCATTAAGGGATGGACACATGTCCTGCTGAAAGCAGTGGAAAGGCTTCAAATGATGTGACTGAGGAGGTCCTTTAGCTTCCAGGACTCTGAAACCCTCACTCCATTGTAAACAGCACTCTCTATGCAGACAAAGATGGAGAAAATGGGTAAAATTTAATGAAAAAGCAGAGCACAAGTAGCACTTTTCCCAGGGAAAAACATTTGCAAGCATACAAACTACCCAGCTTCCTGAAGTGTGACCCCACTGCAGTGGAAGCAGGACATCTCAGCAGCACATGTAAGCACCAGCAGGGTACAGGTTTGTACTCACAGTCCAATGAACTTCGATTGAGGAGGAAGAAAGGATGGTGGGGTTGTGCAGGTGCAGCACCACATCACCCAGCTCTCTCTGGACCTGCTTGTGATCCACACCTTGACTCGTTGGTGGAACATCTGCAATAATTTAAGATTCCATTCTCACAAGTACACATGATTGTTGAAATAAGTACAGGCAAATACAAATGAGTATGTCAGAAAGTTTATGATGCTATCACTAATGAAGCTGAACCTAAGTACTTGCTAATCATGTCAGAAAAAACTACATGAAGCATTTTCTTGAGCAAATCACCAATGTTTAGGTAGTACCAACTCAAGACACTGCAATTTCTTTGACAGTGAGGGTAATGCTGCACAAAAAGACACACCACACTCAAGGACAGCTTTGGTAAATGGCTACAGCAGCAATTCTTTATTCTTTCCTGCTGGGAAAGCCTTCTATTGCCCACTACCAATTCCTAGAGACCAGGCAACCTGTAAAGAACAGCAAAAGCAGAAGCTGTATCTTTAGATAAATTCATGACAAACTTGCTTGGTGTCACTACAAAATAATGTTAACAACCAGAGAAAAGATAGATTAGTCATGTGGCTGTAGCTTCTCTAATGGCAAGAGGCTTCTGTAAACAGAAGGTAGAGCCTAGTTGAGAGCTGTCTGGATTGTCTGATATTTGATGTATCCTATAGCTGGAAGGATGCACCAAATATCAGACAATCCATATGCATGAAGGGACAAATTCCTCTCAAAACATGCAACAGTATGACAAAAACATATATTTTTTTCATATTGAGCCCTTGGAATGCACATTTAACTGAAATGGAATGACTGCCAGACGTGTAAAATTTACAAGGTAATCACTAAGAGGGTATCTAAAATATGTACTATGGAAAGCAGAATAATAGTTTCTGTTCTAGGTTCACATCTCACTCCTTGATCACTTCATTTTAAACAAATACCACGCTGACTATGGCTAAAATTCTATGACTGGAAGTTCATGAAAAGTACTTTGCAGTGATTACTGCTGAAGTTATTGTATAGTCAGTGAGTGACAAATCTGGATTCTTAGCAAGCAACATTGTAACAACAAAAGAACAAAACCAAAAAATCCTCCACTGAGTCACTGCTACATCCCCATGTAGTGTGTTCTGCAAACAGTCCATTATCACAGTATTTCCCTCCTCCCAAAGTTTGAAAGCATTAAAGATAAAAGCTTCTGTTTGGGAGCATTGCCTAGATATCACCCTGCTCAGAATGTAACAGGAAAGCCAGTGGAATAATTAGTTCTAGCTTTGCTAGTCAGAAGAGATGAGTCATCCACAATATGGATCAAACTATTCACAGCCATGTGCACATCTGTGCTGTAAAATGATGTGTGTGCTCTCTTGTTTCAGTTCCAAGCTTCCAAGACAGGGACTGTCAGTGAAAACACCCAGGAATAAGGTTGTTAATGTCTGTGTAGTACGAAGATGAAGGTACTAGGAAGGCAGTGCTGAAGGGATGAAGGCACTGAAGGCAGTAACCTACCTTCATCTTGGTTTGTGGAGTGAACAAGCAGTTAGGACCAGATTTACCACCCTCATGACAAAAGCAAACTGGAAATTTCTGAACTTTCATAGCTAGACAACAACTTAAACAAAAATGAAATTATATTGAAAGAAGAGCAGAACTCCTCTAAAGGACTTGACACTCAACACATTTGACACATTTCTTAAAATTGGAAAAAATATTATGTGTTAGTTGTTATTTTCACTGAGTTATTGTACAGCTCTTGGGTTTTCAGCTCTACTAGGTACCCAGAGAACAGTGAAGCTTTTCCATGTCATTATAAACAATTCAGCTGAGTGAACAGAACATTTGCTGTTTCTCAGAATCAGGTCAGTAATCAGTTACTTTGGGACAGACACAATACTTTTCATCTCCAGAAATGAAACCACACTACATGAAAAACAGGCTCATGCAGCTCTATTCCCAGAAATCAGGAATCACTAAAAGGTTATTAAATCTCTCCTTGGTAACAGACTTGGGAACCTGTTCAATCCTGATTTTCCATGGGGCTGTGACTCTGCAGTACATACATAGCCACTGAAATTGTCAGCCATCAGGAGAAATGCATAATGCCAAAAGGCAGCAATGTGAAACTGGTCACCCCCCAGGGGACATGAGAGACTTGCTTTCAGACCTACTGCAGAAAACATGAGAAGTCACCAAAGAAAAACCCTTTGTTTCCTTTAGAGAACTTCCTTTCAAAAACTAACATGTACTTACTTACACAAACAAAGAAACAAACATACAACACAGACACTCTCAATAAGCCAGTGGGTCAATTTCTCCAGTAAGTAGGAAAATCAGAAAAACAAACAAACAAAAAAAATACTATCTCTATCACTTTTTCTTTGAAAAAGAGTGTGTCTATTTTCCCCCTTCTTAAGAATCTAAGCTTTTCTAGTGGAAAACTGCAGGCTTCAGAGCTGCAATGCATTGTTTCCTGTACATCACCCTAAGTGTCATTTATTTGCTACAGTGAATACAAAGATAGTTTTAATTTTACATAGCTGGACTCAGTCCATAGCTGGACTTCAGTCACAGCTGGAGTCAGTGGGTGACTCCTTCATTCACTTCTACCCAGACTTGTCTTCCACTTGGCTATCTGTAAGCACTGCTTTCTACCCTATTTTACTTCCAACAGTTGTGCTATGGAAACACTTGTAACATACTGCCAAAACATCTTTACTAGTTCATGATGCCAAATTCCTTCAAATTTTCAACTTTTCTCTTTCCTATTGCAGCAGAAAGCAACTCAGATTACATGCTGTTTCTCTCCCTGTCCCAGTCTTAAGCCTTATTTGATTCACTGGACATAGTAATAACATTTCCATGGAATTTGAGGATTTGTATGGGAACTCAAAAACACAGGGATTACTAGCAAGAGCTATTCTGCAAGTTGTAACTACCTTTGGATGAGAGACACCAGGGTTCCCTTAGGCAATGCAACATGCTGTCAGAATCTGTGTTACAGAGAAATGCAAGTTTAAGTACTGTATTTCACTGTGGTATATATTATGGCCATGATAGGTAGACAGTCCAAAGCTACCATTATTCCTGCATCTGGTATTGCTTAGGCAACTTGTGACAGCTGCTGTGGACACCCAAAATGTTCAGTATCAAAAACTTACCTTGAGTTTTCACTGGATCAGATATTTGGCTCGGGTCGCTCAGCCCGTATGCATTAGCTGCTCTCACAAGGAAGAGATAAATTGCATTAGGTTTTAGCCCTTTAACTGCAAAACTCTCAGTTTTCACATTTTCAGCTACAGTTTGCCAGCTGCTCCCTGATGCATGGCTAAGGATAAAACACACAACAGCAGGTTAGCACGTGGTTCTTTAGCAACACATTACATGTAAAGATAGAGACAGCAACATCACACGAGACTCACACACCTGAAGGCCTCAATTATGTAAGAGGTTGGTGTTGCACCTGAATTCAAATTAGGTTGCCATGACAATGTTACTGTGTTTCTGCTGACATCTGTAACCTCAGGCTTCGATGGAGCACTAGGAATCAAGTTTGGGTCAGTGGGTCTTGGTGGCTGCACCGGGACTCCAAACTCTGACAAAAGGAGAGAGAAACTCTGAGTATGGACATGAAACATCTGTAAGCTAAATGCTGCTCACATCTGCACTGGCAATTAATGACAGAGTCAGATAACTTCTACATTTCAATTTCTGCCTCTCCTTCATGTATTTTCTCCTGGTGGAGTTACCTTGGACCTCTATGAAGGCGCTCCACGTGGCTTCTCCACTCGGGGTTGAGGCAATGCAGGTGTAGCGGCCGGTGTCACCCAGCTGAATGGGAGAGGAGAAGAATAAATATTTGAAACAATCAGGCACTCAGTGGGCTAGAAAAGCAATTACAGCTCTCCACATTCCCCCATGAATATGGATAAAGGTATTAGCCTGCAAAAACTTTGCAGCAGAAACTCTCCTTCCATTAGGAGTTACGATTTTGACAAAGCAAAAATGGGTGTTTATTTCTGAGCAGTCACAAAAGAATCAGAAATGCAGATTCTAATTTAATGCCAACTATTCTGCAATGAGCAAACTGAAGACTGTTTCCTGTAGCATTTATTCCTTACTCTGCAGAGGTCCTGACAACTAAATTGAGAAGGAACTCGGATGACAAGACCCCATACAACTGTCAACCTTGTACATCAATAATGCCCAGGGATTCATCAGGACTGGAGCACTGGAGAACATTTCATACGTAAAGCAAAGCTTAAATATTGCACAGGGTACATATGAGGCTCCCTGTGTTAGTATAAATTTCACTCTACAGCAGACCCAAAAAAGAATCTCCATATGCTATCCTCATCCAGTTCTCTGTGTTGGATTATTTGTCCATATGTGACTTAATCATATTTCAAAAGCGGTTTTTTGTTATCCTCCTCAGGTCCCAGCCTCAGCAGATGAACTGAATGGTAGTGATCAAAAATCAGAGATTCAAGCTCTAAGCCAGTGTAACTTGCAACTGGCAGGGCAACTCTAGGGAATATGGTAAATTGATGTATTCAGCCTAATCTAAAAGAAAAAAATTTACTTCATTTCAAACCACAGAAAAGATAGCAGAGAATATCTAGTATGCTACAACTTCACATCTTAGAACATTTTAAAGTGTGCAATGCATGACAAAAGCAATACTGGCCAGGTACTTCAAGTCCCTGAGGAAGTCAGGCATTTGTCAGGTTAGCCATTTTAAGCTATGTTACACTGATGAGTGAGCATATTTAAACACTAAAAGCTCTTATGAAAGAGCTGTGTACGTGATTCCATTACTGAATATGCTAAACAAAGGTTTTCTTTACAAACATTTGAATTAACTAGATAATTTTAATCTATTAATACTAAAGCCCAAATAATGTAATGATTTGTCTTACTAAAATATATTCCTCTTTATGTTCTAAGTGCCAAATAATTCCCTTAATTAATACCTCTTTAGAGTATTTTTCATTATGAAAATAATGTGCCCTAGGCAGGTGTTAAGCATAAAGAACGTACTATCTGAAAATATGAAGTATCAAATATTTTAGTACATTTATGTAACCTTTCATTAATTCTAAACACAGGGTTTACTACATCACAAATGCCTGGAGGTGAAATCACAAAATGAAACGAAGCAAGAAAACCCATTTGCCAGCTCAGGCTACCTTGGCGTATCGGATCTGCAGCGCCCCTGTCTCCAGCTGCTTGATGCGAGAATCTTGGGTGGAAATGAGGATGCCATCCTTTCTCCAGAGGATGGTGGGCATTAAGGTGCCTGTGGCCACACAGTTCAGCACCAGAGTGCCATCCACAGCCACGGTCTGGTTCACGGGACCCTGCCGGATGACAGGGGGCGGCCGGTCCGCGATCACTGCCAGGAAACAACAGGAGAGACATCTCTGCAACTGGAAGCAATCTTCTAATCATCTAAGCAACAGCAGTTGCTTGAGGCTTTGAAACAAACTAAAAATAATTAAACAAGTAATTAAAGTTGGAGGCATGCATTATTCAGGGCAGGGTGCATTATAATGATGCACAGCTAGGGATGTTTAAAATGATACACAACACAATATTTTCAGAACAGAGAAAGGATTGCATATTACACACTGCTATCCTCCAGGCATTCTCCAAGTCCAATGTCTTTATGAAGTGATAATGGAAAAAGAAAGGACTTCCCAGATTCTTTGGCAAGGCAGAGATTTCACCTTCTCCATCTTTCACCACTGCCAGGCCTGTGTAATACAGTGTAAATACTTCCAGCATTTAAAGACAGAGAAAAAGGAGGTAGGCAAACAGAGGGTAACCTCACAAATACTTACTGCTTAAATAACCATTTTTTTATGTGCCACCAACTCATCTTGGTGCTGTGTTGTAACCATGAGATGCCCAGCAGTAAAGCTAACACAAATGGACAGAACCATTGTGGAAAGTCCCTAAAGAAAGTTTCTTCTTCCATGAAATATTTTTCCAGTAGTTTCTGGCTTTTATGAGGACTTCAGAGCCACAAAGAAAATTCTACAATCCCATTGTCAATGTCAATTTTAATGCACCTTTCACACCATGGAAATTGAGTGCTATTGATGGGTCATTTAATTATACTGCACAGAAAAATATAAATCAGTCTCAGTATAAACTGAAAAAAAAAAAGAATGGTAGTATTTCATTATCCAGAAAAGAAGTAAAAGTTATCTTGCTGCATTTTGGGGAACCTGCTTTAGCCATAATTTTAAATGTCATGAATCTGTTCAGCAGTGGCATGGGGCTCACGTAACTTAAAAACTGGTTTGGTAGCTGAAATATAAACCTGAAGTTCTGATAATCTGTGAACATTAGATATTTCTAAATTACTTTTCAAAACAACAGACAGGATGTTAGCACTGTTTTTTTGGTTAAATTCCAACTCCCATAATTTCATTTGCATGTTTAAATGACACTCTGTTTTCAACTGCATTATTTATCCTTTGGTTCTTGTCCCAACCTGTTGCTACAACTTTAAGGCCATTAAAATCCTTCTCTGCAGAGACAGACAAAATAAGCCTACTTATAATTTGCAAGTGACTTTGACAAGTTTGTAAAGAGCTTTGCAGTTGGCAAAGGTAAGGAGTTGACTGATCTGTGCTTTATAGGAGAAATCTAATGACACTGAAATTCATGGCTGATTTAAGGCCACTGAAGTTGATGGCAACTCCTCCTACCTTTAGGAAAACCATTCATAAAGTCATTATAATACCTTTACAAATATTCAGCATATTCTGCCTCCACTTTATAGATGTACCAAAAAACTGTCCCAAGAAATTATAAAAAAGCATCTACTCATCAGATCAATCCAGAGAATATAGCAAAGAAAATGCATTTAAAATTATTATTTCCAAGTTCTGATGGCATAGATCATTACCAGAAAACTGTAAAATTTACTTATTACCCTGTTCCTGGCCTTCTCTCCAGTGAAAAAATGGAAAAAAGGGGATTAGGAAATGTGGCTTACAATTTGTGAGGAACCAGCAGGGATGTAGCCCTATTCCTCCTATGTCAATCCAGGAGGAGGAGGAGATAAATAAACAATTTTATACTACAGGTTCACTGCATGTTTCTAGTTCTTTATTATTTCTATGTTTTCTACAGGGCAAAGTACTATTTTATAAAAGCTTCTCAGACTACAGCTTCCCTCTGCTCAAATCCCCTCTCTTTTCCTCTGTAAATGCTTAGATTAGTATTTTCCCCATGTATCTCTGCTGTTAAAAATAAGAAGTATTTCTGATAATTGGCAAACTGGCCTCACATTACTGCTTGTAACCATGCTCCCTGTAGCTTTCTCATCTTGTATTTCTTCCTAACTACTCCTAAAAAGGGAGGTAGAATTTCTGTTATTCTGCTGATCTCCATACACGTTGACAATTTTTTTCTTCCTAGCTAAAACACAGTCTTAAGAAACAGGGGGAAAAAACAGGTAAATGAAGGGCTAAGTAAATGGCTATACAATAAAAGGGATAAAGAACCAAGCACCAAGCAATCTGGAAGTAAATTAAATCACAGGGGAGAAGATAAAAAAGAGTCAGGTAAAAATTAACAGATCTGACAAAATCCATACACTGAATATACTCACCAAGAACAAAATGGAAATACAGAGTTACACATCATCCAGAATTGTAAGCCCCTGACAGAGATGGCCAAACCAGGATTTTTATGTTCAAAGAAACATGCAATCCACATTTATGCAAAACAGATTTCAAAGTAGTGTCACATCACCACACTGCTGTCTTCAAACAAAAATAAAAAACTTGGAAACGATAAAATGAATCTATGATTACCATCTGTAACTTCCAAGTAGGCTTTTGTTATGATACTTCCTGCAACATTTAAAGTCTGGCAGATGTAGTACCCCACATCAGATCTCTGGACATTGGTGATGGTGAGGTCTCCAGTCTGGGAAACTGAAAATCGGCTGGATGACTGAGGGGGCTGGTATGAGAACAGCAGGTTCTAAAATATATACAGGAAAGAAAGTGGGGAAAAAATAGGTTATATAAATTCAAATATCAATATGCATAACTTTAATACAGCTAAACAAATTAATCTTTTCATATCATATAGAAAACATTCTGCTCTTCATGTCTTAAGCTTGTCTATACCACAATGTTCATAGCTTCTGTAGGATTTTTTTAATGGTAAAATAGGTGCAGATGTGCACATAGAATTGTGTAAGACTTTTGAGATTGCTCTAACACTTTATAAGATCGATACTGGGCTTTGCACCAAGTGTAACAGAGTCTAGTGAAGATGTGAAATGTACAGATACCACAATGGTGCAAGCAACTGTGGTGAACCTCAGTAATTTGCTTCAACGTTCTTTTTCAGAACTTGCTCCAGGGCATTCCTTTGCTTTCATTTAAATGCAGATGGTGGTTTACTTATCTGTATTTTAACATTTGCCTTCCTACAAATGGAGCAGTTTTTTAAAAAAAAGAGATGCTCTGTAGGTCTCTCTGAATAGAGTGGTTGTGTTTTATGAAAAGTCTTATAGTACTGAATTAAATCCTATATCTATTTAGATACTGTGGGTATGAAGTACATAGTGTTTACCAAAAATCAGCTGGGGGTCGAATTTCTACCTCTGGCTGAACAACCTGTGAATAAGAACACTTGAGGATCACAGAGGGTATATTCATCTCTTTTTCTTGGCTAACTGTATTTTGCATTTCCAAAAATTGTCCAAAGGAATGGGATACAACGTTCTCCAGTACTAGCAAACCCTATCCTCGACCTCCTTTTTAATTTCTCTCAATCATCAGAAGTGGTCACCACCCAGCTGAGTCAAAAATGAGTGGGGAAAAAAAAAAGATGTACTAGACAGCATGTGGATAAATAAATAAAATAAAAAAGTAGATAAAATAAAAGCATAATATACTGCTATATATATACCACTGAAGATTATAATCTAAATTTGGTCAGCAGTCTAGTTGTACGTAGGTATTCAGACAAAAATGTTGCAAATGGAGTAAAGAAGCCCATCTCCAAGTGTTCTCAATTTCTCTGCCCTATTGTTTTGTAACACAAAGAACCCTGTCATATACTCTTGCACCATTCATTCCTTCATTCACAGGAAAACCAGAATCCCATATTCCTTCTTTCCTTCCAATAAAGAATACTTTGTGTCACATACCTCCTTCAAAAGATGACTGAAAGAGAACTGCAATTCTCTTGCTGTGCTATATTGTGTTTCACCCACTAGCTTTCAAGATCCTTTACAAAGAAGATGAAAATAATTTTCCCTCCCATTCAAATAAGGAACTTGGGAGAAAAAGTGACCTATTCAGGTATGGTCTGTCAGTCAGCTGATGGAGTTGGAAAGCAGTTCTCCTCAGCCCAGAACCAGAGTCCTACCCATTCAGTGATGCAGATCAATGCAGCCAATAGTTTAGTTTGCCAGAAACTCAAAAACACATGGCAAACTAACAGCTGCACCTTATACCCAGAGCTAAACTTTCTGAAAATCTGGGATTGTTTGGGGGTTCGACCAAATTTCAGCATAAGTCATCTCTCCATTACTTAAAAGTTCTCCCTGTTAGGTGAAATAGATTATCAGAGTAGTGAAACATGGAATGTCTCTAGCTGATTCACAGATTTATTTTTACATTAATGGAGAAAACAGTAAAACATAGATGTTGTCTAGTAAGACTGACATCACCTAGCATGCACATGCCTCAGAAGCAAAGAATAGGTATCCAGCATCTCTAAGCTCTAGACTTGTTTACCACATTTTTAAAACAATAATTAAAATACTTTTCTGTCACGTGAAATAATTTCTGGAAGAAGCTGCCAGGAAGGAGGACAGAGAGGCTGTTTCACCTGGCTCCCTTCCCTCCTCCAGAAGATGGCTGGCTGAGGGTTCCCCGTTGCCTCACACTGGAACGTCACCGTCCTCCCCAGTGCAGCCACCTGGTCTCGGGGCTTTACAACAAACTGTGGGGGCTCTGAAAGGAAAACACCAGCAATAAATCAATCACACTGCCACCAGCTGATTTGAAAGAGCAATCTGCCTCCTGAGTTACCAGAACAGTTAAGTTTTTTTAATAAGGAGAGGCAGCACAAAGACATATTGGTCTCTAACAGCCACAGCTTCAGCATCACTCAGATCATCTTTTCTGTCTGGATGTCCCAATTAAAACTCTGACTGTGCAACACATGCTTTTAGTGCTGACCCAGGGTACAAGGAAATGAGTCCCACCAGCTTGATGAGACAACTTGCAGAGCAACAGTCACCAATACAAACAAATCTGCAGCAGTTTGGTTTTTAAAGGAGGAATGGGGTTGCAAGCCAGAATGGAGAAATCTTTGAGGGACAACTGGCCCAGGAGGTCACACTTTGTTAAGGGCTGCAAGACACACTGCTGAGTAACCAAGAATTCAGGCTTACACACACAAAACTCATCATCTCTGATTTAGAAAAGCTGAGGAGAGAAAAAGCCCTTAAGTGCTTATATAAGAGACTATTGATGTAGTCATGATCTCAAAAAAAACTTGAAGTCAAAAGCCCAAGAAATACTATTCAAATTATAACCACTTAAAATCTCCAGTTCGAACACACTGAGAAGGAATGATTTTAAAGGAACAGCAGAGCTAAATGTCTTCCTCATTTACATATGCAAGAGCATGTTCAAACAAAATATATATGCAAATGAAGGCAAATTTGAAACATCTGCTCAGCCTAACATCATAAATACTGCCAGCATTGTTTGATTTATACTGACTTCAACAACCCCTTCATCCAGTAGTAAGTAGAATGTCAAAAAATCATGTCAGTCACATAAAAAAAATCAGCATAGATGGCATTGGTGATCCTAGCACAGAAAAAAATCTAGCATGTTCTATAGGCTGTTAACTCTTGCTTCTGAAAAAATGTGCATTAGATTAAAGCCCATTTATTTCCTAATTTCCATTTTTTTCTGATCATCTGCCTAAAACTAATTATGCTCTTCCCCTTCTTTGGATTGAGAATAAAGGGGATGTTTTGTATCTGATTTTAAGAAATCCAATTATTTTGATATTCATTTCCTTTTCTTCCCTTGCAAGCATTGATGTTTTCACAAGATTTTCCTTGTAAAACAGTGCAAAATATGCAATTCAAAGATGTGTTTGGCAAACATCAAGTGGTAGTAGCTTTATCTAGAATAAATTCAATAATACTTAAGTACTTTTTTTATAAAAAAAATGCTTTCAGTGTTCCTATGGGCTAATTCTTGCACTTATCTGTTCCCCCTGCCTTGTGTCTACTCCCTGGTGAGCTCATATCAGAATATATTCTTCCTACGCCCCTCCTGCTTTGAGAGGAATTTTTGAAGCATAACGCTACTGTCTATATTTGGATGCAAATGCTACCTTTCCCAGCATTTCCTTAGGTAAGAAACTATGCAAAGCAAGGCTAAGATTGACCCACTGTAATTAGCTGACTTCAAAACATTTAGCTCTGAGACATCCAACCAGCACCTTGGAAGAAGGTGTGGGAAGACTTTGACATGACAGCAGGTTTAATTTGGGAAGGAGGGAGAACTGGCTGGGGGTTGTGAGGCATGGAGAGGGGAAAATGGAGATGAGGGTGAAGCACCTTTGTTATGCTGCTAGATTCTAGTAACGAGAATAAATTTAGCATAGAGTTAAATGTAGGGCTTGGCAGGTTCTGTCCCAGCCTCTGACACAATGCCTCGCAATGTGGAACTGAGGGTTTCTAAACTCTGTGCTAGTGCAGAGGATTTATGAGGTTTCAGGTTTTGCTGGACTCAAGGACAGGTACAACTATAAAGAAAATAAAATGGTTCTGACCCCTGGAGAATGGTTCTAACCACTAGAATCACCACTGTGATTACAGTACCTCAATATGATCATTCAGGAAATACTCAGCACAAAAAGGAAGGGGAATTTAGTCTTATAGGCAGCCATGGTAGAATTTATAAAGTATAAACAGGTACATATTTCTCCAAGTATTATTCTAAATATATATTTTGTATGGATACTAGTCTAAAAGTATATGCATATTGCCCACATATGTATTATTCTAAATCTATTGCAATTAAGGTAAATAATAAAAATCTTATTAGCTTCAATGTTAGAAGAATTAAACAGGTTTAAGTAAAATGATTATTAAAGTCCATTCTGTGTTAACTGCATTGAAAGGTTTTTCACTTTTTTTTTTTTTTTAATATCATTTAGTTTTATTTCACACCTAGGGTCACATACATGCGGTATATAATGATGAGATTGTAAAAGACGCCAAAATAATAAATCCCCATTAGAAAATCAAAACTTCTCCCCTAAAAACCTTTTAACCAAACACAATTTTTTAGCAATTTTTTTTAAAGTTCAAGCCATGCAGTCACTGAAGAAAGGAGACATTAGGATTTGACTCATCACATCATATAAAAACAGACAGAAAATTTGCAACCCATTACCTTTCTCTTTGCCATTAAGTTACCCATACTTCATGCAGAATTTATTCTGTTCCATGTGTCTTGCCAATAACAAGTGAAAGATGGGAGCTGAGTGGTTGGAGGACATGGAAGGGGATGGATGGGAAGGGGAGGAGAAGTTCCCGTCACAGTGACACGATGACTAGAAGATGGCCAATAAAATTTCAACTTACCAGACACAACTAAAAACAAAAACAAAACAAAAAGAAAACATGGAATAAATAAAATTGAAACAGACATGAAAACAAAGCAAAGAATGAAGCAAAATTAAAAAAAAATTTAGAAAATGGATCCTTGGTAAGGACCTTAGAAAGCAAACACATATTCTGATATATGAAAAACAGTTTTATAATGTTGAACGACATTTTTATATTTTGATTTTTAAACAGCAGTCTCTATCACATACTGAAAAGTAGGTGGTAGAAGAAAATGGGTAACAGACTGAAATACTGGCCAGGCAGTCTGGCTTCTACTCCAAGCCTTTCTGATGAACTGATGTGTACCTTGAGTAATTTTTATTCCCCACATTATTATTATTATTCATTTGCATCAAGATTTTTCCATGGCAAAATTAACTTAAAATCTCCAGTAAATATCAATCTGCAACATTGCTGAAAGGGAACAGTAATATTTACAGCCTTTCTAAAGCATCCTAACATTTACAAATAGAATATATTTTTTGAAACTAATATCTGTTAAAAAAGAAATTTTTTTTTTAAAATGAATAATATGCTAAGGCATTTAGGCCACACACAAATCTCTTTAGTATAGGATTGCTGAGTCAAGGTCATAAGGCTCACTAATAAACTGCAAATGCAAAGTATACCACAATTAAAACAAGTTTGAAAAGATTCTTAACCCTGTTCTTTGTCCCCCAAACCAGAATTTCATTAAAATATTCAAACAAAAACATTTATTACAAAACGTTAGATTTTTCAATGGAAATTATCAGGAGTACATTATCAAAGATTAAATTATCCTTCAACCATAGTTCAAAATTTTCATAAACTTTGAAATGGCTCAGATCCTAGCAAGGTAACTTTGCTTATAAAGGAAAGGCATGTTAGAAAGTATTCCAACCTCATATCAGTGATGGAAGGAACAGATTGAAAATTAAAAAAAAAAAAAAAGCTTAAGTAATGCATTTTGAAAATACACACAGATACTGACCAAAAAAGAGAAAAAAGTTAATTTAAAAAAAAGGTTAATCGGTAATAATTGCAGTAAAGGTCCAAAAATATACAATTTTTTGAATGCATGCTACACTTTGGTCTTATCACTTTATGCTGAGAGTAAACCAGCTCTTGTTCAGCATGGGCACACTTGAGTAGCTAAGCACCCCCAATTCACCATCCTCTGATAAACACATGCAGGAAACCAATAATATCCACTTTGCCAACATTCATTAGGCATGAGGAATCCTGGCCTCCTGTTCTAATAAATAATAAATAGAGGACTCCAGGTGTATTACAAAAAAAAAAAAAGCAGAAAGAGAATCAGATAGAATATCGGAATGTGGAACATGTTGAAGATAAGAACCTGCAACTGCATATGCCAAACCCAGATCAACCAGATTTGAGTTTTATAAGAGACGTTTTTTTTTTTAAGGAAATAATCTCAAAGAGAGGAAGTTTTAAATATCATTTTAGAAAGATTTGAGTTTTAAAGAACTATTCTGGATAGTTCTTTAACTATCCAGAACTAGCCTTCTTTAAATGGTATTTCTCAAAAAGAAAATCAGCGTGCATTACACTGCTCAGATTATCTGTAAGTCTACAATTCTTAACAGGAGTGGCCAAGAAACGCTACACACAAATTCCTGAGAGAAATCTGCTCTTCCACGAGATTCAGCTCCCAGCTACTCTTGTTCATGTGTAAGTCTGTATTTCCCAGTAACCATTGCTTTTTAACTGAAAAGCTCTTTACTAAACTTGCAATCTGACGTGCTCTGGAATTAGAAATGACTCTCCACAAAACACCACTCATTGTACATGAAAACAGCCTGATAGGAGACTTAATTGAATGAAATTCTTGCATAGAGAAAGCAAATTTAAATTATTTTTTTCATTTGCTGAGTAGTGCCAAGAAGAGGAAAGTTCAGCCTTCTCAGTAGCAATGCAGAGCTGCTTAAGTCCTCTACTGTAAAATGCCTAACAGGGTGCTCAATTATATTTCCACAAATTAAATTAACTTCTAAGTACTGAATTTCCCCTTTTCTTTTTATTAGACATTTCTTACTGTAGGTCAAAAATAACCCTGTCAAGCAAATATATTTTTTGCCCACCTGTGAAAACAGAGGGGACACTGATATATGAAAATAAATCCCTGTAGAAACAGGGCATCACATTGATTGCAAATCTTTGGAAAGGGCAAAGGGTGAAGTTTCATAGAAAAAATTTGAACAATTCTGTCAGAAGGATATCATGTGGTTTAAAAGAAACAACAATAATAGCAACATCTACAACAAAGACCACATTCTTAGTTTGATTTGCAGTCTATTGATATTTAAGGTTACTAAAACTGAGAAGCAAATAGTTTTTCCTCTATTATGGCACATTTTATTTGACACCACTTTCAATTATAAAGCAAATTAATTTTCCCTGTGTTAATCATGGCTTTTCACATGGCATTTAGGTGGAATAACCTGTTTGTAAAGGCAGGAAGTTAGCATGTAAAACCACAATTACCAAAGGAATAATATTTTTGCCTTTCATATAATTTCCTTGACATGCAAGGCTTTTCATGGAAGATGTGTCCAGTTGCTGAACAAAAACCAAAAGAAAAGTGGTTTCCAGTCTAGTGATGTGATCTTTTAATGCCTTATTCTTTCCAGCAATCCTATCAAGCTCACTGGGACTATTGGTATCATTAAATCCACTCACAGGGGCAGGAATTTGCAGTTTTAGGACTTAAACTACAGCCCAGTACAGTTGCCAGATGTTAATGGAGCAACTATTACATTTGACAGATGCAGTTTTGTAGGTTCCCATGATAATCAGGTTGGAAGCAGCCTCAGAGGTCTCCACTCCAACCTCCTGCTCAAGAGGGTCACCTACAGGGGCAGCCAGGGCTTGATCCAGTCAGGGCCTGAAAAATTGCAAAGCATAACAATCATAGACTCTGGCAGCCCACTCTGCTGCTTGGCAGGGGAGGAATGCCTTCTCCCCTCAGTCCAGCCTCAATCTGCCTTGTTTCAACTTAAATCCATCCCATCCTGTGCTCCCTCCGTGCACTGCTGGGATGAGCCTGGGTCTGGCTCACCCTGGGGTCCCATATGAGACCACAACATGCCGTGTGCAATGCTTACACCTCAAAAAAACACATTTTGTGCTTCATTTTGTAGCTCTCCTCACAGAGGAGAAGGCAAATGTTGTTTTAGTGTTTCTCTAGAACCCACTGGTTTCCTCATATTAAAACACAATATTACAGCGTCACATCCGTTTTTTAGTCTGCCATTAAGCAAGTTAAAAGCTTCAAGTACACCACTCTTGATAGCTTGGCAGCAATTATCTATCTCAAAAGGAGTAAAATTATAGACATTTTAATTTATGTACACTAATAAGATGCTTCTGAGATCTTGAGAACCAAGGTGATACTTAACTACTAAGGAGTATTTTGTTCAGCATGTTTAATACTCATTAATTACTGTTCTCACTATACTATTTACAAATATCTTCCAGGTGCTTGGAAGATATCCTGTTATTTAACTGCCACAAGTTGAACAATTTTGATTGAAGCTCAATGTGTTTCACTTTTGATTATTTAAAAAAAATCTTCATGTCTTCAAGGACTGCTGGACACTAACAGAAGTTATAATAGAAGAAGCAAGAAAGTACAACTCTAGATCAGAGAAATTAAGCAATCCAAATTTCCAAACCAACAATTACACATAACAATGAACATATATCGAAACTTATCCAATCAACTAATATCCAATCTTCAGCTTCTGTATAAATAACTGACCATTATGACTAATCTAGAAAATGGCAGTCACAATGAAATTCAGATTCCTTTCAAGTAATTGTGATACATTAATCCCAGTTCAAGTGAAATATGGCATGTGCCTGTAGGAATGAAGTGGTGGGAGATGGCACAGGAGTATGAGCAGAAGTGCTGGAGTAGACAGTGGAGTGAGAAGCTGGAATTTCCATTGGGATTGGCCGGGTCCAGAGTAGACAGTGAGAAGGGAGAAACTGCAGAGCTAACAACAGAGATAGCACAGAGATTGCAGTGTTACTTGTCAGGGAGTTGAAACTCAGCTGTTTGTCATCTTCATGTAAAATAAATGGGTGAGAAACCCACAGTTTATGACCTCTATCTGAAACGTATGGGTACAGAAAAGTTGGGTACTACAGTCACATGTAGAGGAAATATAAGAGTCTGATGATGTTTAGCAAACTGATCAAACTCTGACTTTTCACACTTTAAAAAACATAAACAAGAAATCCTGAATAATTCCAAACAAAAACTCTGCAAAAAGCTGCCAACAACTTCTATTCAAAAATGTGTTTAATTTCTAATCCTGCTAAACTCTGAAAAATAAAGAAACACTTTCAATGCTCAAATATCTGAATGAGGACCATTGAATACTCCCTGCAACATGACCACCAGATATTTATGTTGGTGTTTTGCAAAAACTATTATTAAGGGAGATAGTTTAAGACAATGTGCCATGTTCCACTTCCTATCTGGTGATTTGTAGGCTATTTGTTCTTATCAAAGCAATCTGAAACTCTCAATATCCTTGATATGCACATCTCTCTACAGTCATTTGTGGGAAGTATCACTTTCTACAGAGAAATAAACAATAGCCTGAATCTCTTGTCCTGAAAAAGACATAAATGCTGCCCATTCAGCTGCCTCCTGGCTTCAGCCTGTGAAAAATACAGGAACACAACACCAGGTACAGTACAAAAGAACTGGGATATATCACTTTTCATCCTCCCTGGACTCTCTATTTTCAGCTGTCACTCCTTGAGGTATAAATACATATCCACACAATTCACAGTTTTTCCCCAGATTCCCTGCTGAAGTTCCCATTCTTGTGGGACCAGCCTGGGCCACCCTTGCTCGCTGTGAATGCTTTCACAGTGCCTGGTCCCAGAGCAGCAAGTTTGACACAGAGCAGCACAAATGTCTGAGCGAAGTCGCGCAGTCTGGCGCCAAGCGCGCCGCAGCCACGGGGCTGAGGTAAAATGTTTACATGAGATTTTTGATGTCTCCAATCAAAAGTGATGACTCACAACTCCAAACCCCCAGGAAGGGAGTGATGGTGGTTTATTGTATTTATGATGAGTGGAAAAATTCTGTTTTAAATTGCTGCTGATTTGTCAGAGAAGCACTTCTTAAGTTTAAAGGAACAAGTGACTACAGTAATTTCAAATTTACCAAACCCGAAAAGATAAAAATTTGATTGGAAACAAAAAAAAAGAGATTAATTATTTCCTATAATTGTAATGTGAAGAATGAAATTAAAACAGAAACAAGTGACTTACTAGAGTTGGAAAAATAGTTCTGATCTTAAGAACACCTTTAGAATTAGTGAAACCCGTAAGAATGCTTCAGTTTCACAGAGAAAAGTGAACATGGGGAAAATCTCAGTATCAATTAGGTGTTGCTTTCCTCAAAATACTTTCAAAGAGTTTTGCAGTTTTTTTTAAATTTATATTTATTTATTTTTATTTACAATTAATTCACATTCCCTCTTCTGCCTGAACACTGAAAACCAGTCAGGTTGCCCTGGTTTTGGCTGGGATAAAGTTAATTTTTCTTCTTAGTAGCTGGTGCAGTGCTGAGTCTTGGATTCAGTATGAGAATAATGTTGATAACACACTGATGTTTTGGTTGTTGCTGAGCAGTGCTTATCCCATGTCAAGGGCTTCTCATGCTCTGCCCAAGTGAGGAGGGACACAAGAAGCTGTCAGGGATCATAGCTAGGACAGCTGACCTGAACTGGCCAAGGGATGTTGTAGGTGATAAAATATATTGCTCAGAATTTAAACTAGTGATAACTGGGAGATGCTGATCACTCTTCAGGGGAAAGCTGGCTGTCCTTCAGCAGGTGGTGAGCAATTGTACTGTGCATCACTTGTTTCTCTTGGATTTTATTTTTTTTCTCTCTCTTCATTACTATTACTGGTTTTGTTATAATTAGTATTATTAGCATATTTTACTCTGTTTCAATTATTAAAGTGTTTTTGTTTTAATCTACAGATTTCTGGGTTTTGCTTGTTTGTTTGCTTGATTTTTTTTTTCAGATTGTTCTCCCCATCCCACTTGGAGAGGCATTGAGGGGCTGTGTTGCACTGTGGTCAGCTGGGGTTAAACCACAGCACGAGCTGGGCAGTAACAGAGAAACAGGCTGGCTGGAGTTTATGCCCTGCACAGAAAGTGCCACTGTCAGGGTACTGAGGGGCTGCCACCTGCACTTGTCACTGGGCACTTCCTCCAGAAGCCTCAAGACAGCTGCAGTCTGGAAAACTGTGGTCACATCATCCTGACACTGCCTCTGACCGTGCAGAGTAGAATATATGCTCTCATTCCCAGCACATGGCACACGCCTGGCAGGCTGGATTTAGCCTGTGCCTCTGGGCTGGAAACATAAAGAAAGGAAAAGTTCTGGCGCCTCTGTGCACTCAGGAGGGCTCCAGGGAAAGTGGTCTGAGCAGGAAAAAAGGCACGTGTCACTCCTTGGTGCTGACAGGACAGACAGAGCCTTGGAAATGTCAGTGCTTCTGGAGCTGCTGCACATACCAGGCACAGAGACAGGCCAGGGTAAGGCTTTGGAACCCCCTAAACACAGATGTCATAACACAGGCAGCCTGGCAGCTCAGTATCACCAACTCCAGAATCAATTCTAGAGGTGAGCTTCAAGCACCATGGATTCTAAATCAATGATTCTCCTTCCTGCAGCAAGCAGGGGTGTGCCTCCTCCCAGCTTGGCAGCGGGAGCAGCAAGCAATTTGTTTTGAGAGCTTGTTGTTTCCCCTATTGTCACTAAAATGTGTCAAAGCTTCTTTCTCTCTCTGGTGGTTTAAACTCCACCCTCTGCTGATAAACACCACAAGGTCTGTGCACTAACCAAACCTCCTGCTTGGGTGCTATTCTCATTTCAAGAGTAATCAAATGGCATTAACTCATTATGGATTTCTGGTCAGAGTTTAAGCTCAGCGGTGTTTCCTTCCTCAACTCTTATTCAAAAGGCTGAACAGTAAAATCTGGCTCTGTTTCAGCTGTCTATCAGTTGTGTAACTATTTAAAGTTTCATTTTAAGAAGGTAACGAATTTTCCCTCTAAAAAAATCAAGATGAAAAGGGCTACACAAGTGTGCATGTTTGTCTGTACGTGTGAGGAATCCACTACAAAAATTTGTGGGTGAAATGTACTCATATGAGACCTTTTGCTTTGCAACTGATACCAGGAAAAAATTGTCATAGATCAGACTCTGTCCTCCTGCAGGATTCAATGAAGATTTCTATGGTAAAAAACCAAAAATGTGGGAAAAGGCTTTACAGTGCAGCTTTAAAGGTAGCACTTCTCAGGTTAATACATGTAGTACACAGTTTAAAATGTGTATAAATCCTGTAGTCATTGCTTTGAGGTGACAAAGAGAAATCTGAAATGTGGAGGGCAGAAGACAGAGAGGGAGAGAAGGGGATTTAAGATTTTCCAGAAGTTCCTCTCCCAGTCTAACTTCCCCCTTTCTTGCTCTGGATCCTCCTAATCCACACTATAAACCAAACATAATTTAGAGAGCACTCTTATGGCGAGTCTAAGTCCATCTATTTAAAAACTAATGTGGCACACTGTGAAGTCCTGTTTCCCAGGCTTCTCTTTTCAGAGAAGAGAAGTTGTCTTTCCCCATGTTTTAAATGAACTGAGGTAATTTTAGGCACTGCTGCAATCTAAGTAGTCGTGGCTACAAATATTTATACTAAAGCCTTTTAAAAGAGTGAAAAAGGATGAATTTTAAATAAACTGTGCAGAAGTACAAAAAGATTATGATAGATAGATACTATTTGAAGAATTCTTAGGAGCTTCCTACTGCATTTTTCGACTTACAGTTGAAGATAGTAGAACTGAAAAGGAAACTGAGTGGGATTTTTTCCCCAGCTGTTTATGATAGCACAGAGTGCTTCTTGGAAAGGAGAGCTTGAAATCCATAGCAACCTTCTTGTAACAAGTTAAAGCTATTTGTGAGAAGTGGCCAAGGCCCATGATCCACGGATACCAACACACACTAAAAATGGAAGGACAATAAATCTCTGCAGTGCACTAACTTGTGATCATTAAAAAATGTTGGTTTGGGCATGCAGTACTCAGTGAGGAATACTCTCAAGTGAAATGTATTATTTCAAAAGAAACCTGGATTTCTTCTCCTGGGGATGCCATACCCCCCACATAGATACAACCAAGTCTACACTAACATCCCAACTTATGTTTCAATAATGTTAACAAGAAATTAACTGCGCCATATTAACAAAATTTAATTATAGGCAGCAAAAATTACAATGTGTAAGCATTCTATGCAAGCCAGGCTATCCACCACGCACCAAGAATTTTTACTGTCATCGAGGCAGAAATGGGAACAAGATGCTACAGGAAATAAGAATGATCTGCAAAAATAAAATAAAACTAAAAAAATCAGAGACACTTAGCCTGGTTTTCATACAGTTCTCTGTCAAAAAATGACAATGCTATCAAAAGTTGCTGGTAGTCTGAAAGGGCCATCAGACCTTGCTGGTGGACAACTGGACAAAAGCAGAACCCTCAGGTGACTCCCTGCTCTGTACTGAGACCCAGTGTGTGACCTTAACTGTGGCAAAAGAGAGAGCAGCTCTCTAATATGAGGAGGTGCAAGTCCTAAGCGGGCTCTCATAGGCCATGGAGAGACAAAAAGAGAACAGAATCCCTGCCAGTCCTGTGTTTAGAGAGCAGCGAGCATTTATGAGAACAAAACAAGCAACCTCATCCATCCAGACATGGACTTTGTTTTTGTTTCTCTCTCCTGTCATCCTATTTTATACTTAAAAGGATAAAAAAAAAGTCATCCCAAACTTTGGGAATTAGTGTGTGCTCATAGGACAAAAGAAGCATGTAAATACCTCCTGCAGAAAATAATAATTTCTATATAACAGTTCAGCCTGAACAAGGAATTTTTTTTCTTATACTGGAAGATTCTGATCCTGAGTCTTCAAGGCAATCAAGTCCACACACAAAGACGGAAAAAAATCATTACTACTAGTTCTTGAGTGTTATTCAGTACCTAGCAACAAAGTATTTTAGTATTCAAACAAAACACAACTCATAGTAAGAAATGGTACTCAAAACAGCTTATTAAAATTATGTTTGAATGCAC